>NC_056624.2:145612150-145787150 GCF_002870075.4 Lactuca sativa
AAGCGGAATGTTACGTGTGTGTATATATAAGATCAAGTATTCTAACTATTTGTTGTGTGGATGTAGGAATGATTGTGGAGCAATCAATTTAAAAAAAAAATAATAAATAATTAATAAATTCTTTAAAAGGTATAATAGTAATCTTGAACCTATTTAATTTTAGTAAACATTGAAAACACCAAAGGGCTTGTAGCCCAGCGGTATCAGGTGGTGTCCTCTCTCTTTGAAATCGAGGGTTCAAATTCATTGTGGACATAGGTGGAATAGATGTTGTTAGTTAGATTTTCCGGTTAAAAAAAAAAAAGTAAATATTGAAAACATTTAATATCCCCTTTGAATTAGGGGTTTTAGTTTAAAACCCTGCTTGCATCGATATAATGATCGACCTTTATGCTCGAATCCAGTGCTCAAATCGATCGACCTTGCCACCACTCCGCCACCAGCAGCAGGTCACTGCCTCCACCAGCGCTCAAACGATAAACACAATAACGATGTTTGATTTGCAGGTGAAGCCGGAATCGGGTCAATCTATGAAGACGCTTTGATTGAGAAAGATCTGAAATCTGGAGATTTGTACAGAATCCAAGCTGGTTCAGCATTCTATATCGTAAATACTGTAGAGGGTCAAAGACTCCATATCATCACTAGCATCGATACCTCTGAGAGCTCTGATTGGAGTGCTTTTCAGGTACCGAAGGAGGAAGACGAGGCACAGGTTCAAAGACCCCATATCATCACTAGCATCAACAGTTGTGGTGTTGATCCAAGGAGGAAGACGAGGAAAGAAAGATCAAGGAAGGAGAAGAAGTTGATTGTGGGATCGGCTACAGTAGGTAAAACTTCTTGGTTCTCTTTTTCTTTCTTCCTTTCTTTCTATCTTCCTTCTTCTCGATTTTTTTTTCTCTAACCCAGAACCACCTTGGCAAGTGATTGCATAAATATTGAATATTTTCCATCTGGTTGTTGAAGATCAAAAGAATTAGTGACTCAAAACTAGCGATTGAATCATCTTTAACTCAAGAAATTGGGGAAAATAAGAAACCCCTATCGGATTGCCCTTCGCTCGAATCATCTTTGACCCAGGTTAGCAATTCCCGTTAATTCAGTTTCTTTGTTTCTTTTTCCATTATCAAATCATTTGAAGCTCTGAATTTCCAAATGGGTTTGAACCCCGTCT
The DNA here is from genome assembly GCF_002870075.4 of Lactuca sativa. Taxonomy (NCBI): domain Eukaryota; kingdom Viridiplantae; phylum Streptophyta; class Magnoliopsida; order Asterales; family Asteraceae; genus Lactuca; species Lactuca sativa. The sequence continues at coordinate 145,613,328 of NC_056624.2, forward strand.
TGTTGAATTATCAAAAAAATTCCATTAGAGAAGAGATTTATAGCATTAAACGGGTGTCTCACACGGTCTTGTTGACTTGTTCTATCATGTTGTGAGAATTGTAGCTACTTCTAGATGGAGTGGGATCATAAACATGTGAAGGATGCACTGCCCCTAATATTACCGGGTAATGATTTATACTTTAAAAAGCATAGGATGTTTCTTAGAATGCATGAAAGGCTATATGTATCTTGTATAGGACTGGGTTTAGTTAAAGAATATACATTTGTTTTAAAACATGATAGGTGATATTTGTTTTGACTTGTACAAACATTAATTATTTGGGAAAGGATGAAAGTGAACGCCATAGCTCACATAGATCCAATAAAGCTTGTAGTTTTAAGATAATCTAACAGTGTATCTTCTATTATGATTTTGGACATAATCGAATGTTGTGCAAGACTATCCATTGTGTGGGTTCCTAGAAAAACATATTGAAATAGATGGATTTGATTTTTTATTTTAACTTGTTCAATTTGAAAATGTTTGCAGGCTATGAGAAAACGAGATTTATGAGGTATTTCCAATTTGTTTTACTTGCTAAATGCAAGTTGAAAGCTAGGGATTTGATTTTTTTTATTTCTTTTTCACATAATTATCAGGTTAAGTAAAACTTATGAGGTAATTCCAACAGAATGCATATGGTAATTGAATCTTGAATTCCAATTCTTTTGGAATGGAATCACGAATTCCAATTCTTTTGGAATGTAATATGGATATTTTCTCACTGATTTATGCATGTTCTACAATTCTTGGTTATTGGTTTAGGTGCAATTCACAAGTCCGCATATTTTTCCATAAGGAATATAGTTTTTTATTTTTCATTTACTAATACATTATTGGATTCTAAACTACAATTTGGTTTTGGTTTCACAGAAGTTGATGTTTGAAGAACGGACCACAAAATTGAAAGTGGTTCTAAGCAACATTATTCCTTTAGAATGTATTAGTGTCTTTGTTAGATTTTGATATTTTCTTTCCCGATTAGAAAGTTTTTTTAGTTTTATTCTTTAACAATAAATGTAATTCTTAGCAATTGTTACCCGTACTCTATAAGAATTAATGTAATATTTGTTTTTATTCTTCAATTGATGGTTCAAGAATTTGTTATTCTACAAGAATTTTTAAAGTCATGATCAAGAAATAGTTTCAAGAATATTTTTATTGTTTATGTTTCACGAATATTTTCATTTTTGAATATACTCATAAAATATTCTGTCAGAATGTCCAAATTAAAAGAATTTTAATTCGTAAAATCGGATTTTAAAAATTAATAAAATCTATGATCCCTTAAATTATGCAATTTCCTTTATTAAATCTATATTAATTGATTAAAATACTCTTTTAATTAAATTAGATCATATTTTTCAATTATATTTAACTCAATAATATGTATTAATCACTTTTTTAAAATAAATAAAATGCTTGACCCACAATCATTCCTACGTCCACAAAATAATTAGTTAGAATGGTCCATTGGAGTACGTTGACCGTACTTATGGGTACGCTTAGCGTACTCTGCAATGATCGCAGGGGCATCTCGCGTACGCGGGTTGTACGTAAGGGTACGCCGGGCATACACAATTGAAGGCCAAAACCCTAAATGCGGACTTGACCCTTATTTAAACACCTTATAACCTCTTGGACCAAACCCTATCAGCCTCTTTAGCCCCATTTCATCTACTTTCAGCTGAATTAGTGTGAGGGTGAGAGTTTGAGCTAAAGAAGAAGGTTTTGGTGGCCATTTTGGAGTTCTTTTAAGAAGGAGAGTTGCTAGGCAAGCTTGGGACGTTTTGGTGCTTCAAGAATCTGCATTGTGGTCATCTTGCAAGACTTCTGGAGGTAAAAAGCTTGCACCTTTCCATCTAAATCCATAGATCTAGCTAGGGTTTTCTAGTTTTGTCCCTTTAGTTGATTTTGGACCTCTTTTGGTGAGCCAAGCAACTCCATGAGATGGGAATGGCAGATCTGAGGTCCCTTGGGTATTTAGAAGCATAAAAATGGAGTCTTGGTGGATGTATTAGTCTCATGCATGGGTTAAAGACCTTGGAAAGGTCATAATGGAGGTGTTGGATGTTTATGAGGCATGCAAGGGCATGAAGTTGGCAACTTTATGCCTTAGGACATTTTAACAAGCCTAGATCTAACTTTTGGACATGGAGGAATCGAGCATTAAGCACTTAATAGAGAAAGTGCTTGATTTGGTTGTACGTTGGGCGTAGCCCGTGTACGTAGCGCGTAGTCCCCAAACCCTCAGTACGCTATGCGTACCGGAATGGTACGCCGAGCGTACGCAGCACAGTTGGGCATTAATCTGTTTTGGGCCTTTGAGCCTTTGGGTCCCATTTGGTTATTGGGCTTGGTTGTATTCTGTGAGGTATGGGCCATTTCAGCTGTTATGGGCCATGGTCATGTTGATTGGGCCTTATTAGGCCAAGAGGCCCCTTAAGGATCTTGGACTTGGACTTTGGGGTCCCATTAGCAAGGGAAGGATATTTGGGCCTCCGGAAGGGTTTGGAGGTTTAGTTTCCTTTGGTTAATTCAAAGTCCTAACATTGATTATATTATTATTCAGCTCAGGAGGTTACGGATCGTTAGGAGGGCAGTTTTGTATTCAACAGACAGAGGTGAGTCTCCTCACCATACCAATGGGTCTAAGGCACCAAGGCCGGCCCATTATGTGATTATGATACATGTGTTAGACATTCTGTGATTTAATTTGTTATGTGATTGTGTTTGCATGAAAACCTTGGGGGTTCCCGAGGCACTTAGGTGTAAGACCTTGGAGGGGTTCCTTGGCATCCTAGGTTAAAGACCTCGGGGGGTTCCCGAGGCATTGGGCTAAGACCATGTGGGGATTCCCATAGCACCCGGAGTAAGACTCTGGACGGTTTGCAGGGCTTCCTTATGTGATTGGCATGCATGGTTTATGTGTTTTGGATAGCTGTGTAGCTAGTGTGATATGTTATACATGTTTGTGTGCAAGTGTGCTCTGGGGAACTCGCTAAGCTTTCAAGCTTCCCATTTGTGGATTTGTTTCAGGTACATCTGAGCCCAAGGACAATGGCGAGGCATGATGGCGCGGCGTGCACTCCCTCTCTCTTTTGCTAGTGTGTTTTGGGACGCTCTGATGGTTTAAAAGAAAATAATGATGTAATGAATGTGGATTTGAAAACAAATGTTTTGAGAATTTATGGTTTAAGCAATTATGTTTTATTAATTAAAAGAGAAAAATTTTCTTTTAAAAATTAGGTCGTTACTAGTAGGTATCAGAGCCTTGGTTTGAGGGATTCGGGCACACCCTCGGGTGGGTCAGGACTCAAACTAAAGAAATTGTAAAAAAAATGTTTTCATATATATATATATATATATATATATATATATATATATATATATATATAAATATAATAACATAAAAGGGTATTTTTTTTAAAAGAAATGAAAAGATGAGAGTGCAACGCGCGTGATCAGCCGAGCCAAGTAAGTAGTTCCCCAATATGATTAGCCATGTTATACTAATGTTGAGTTTGTTGATTATATGGAACTTGCTATGTGTATGCTTTTAAAATTATATACGGCTAGGAGCTTATAGCCTCATAATGATTGATTTGGCCTTATTTTCTTTTCCTTGTCTTGATGTGATCTTAGGGTTGAATCTCTTATTCGAAAGTCTGTTTGATCCTTTCTGTGTATAATTTGCACGCATAAAGGCAACCTGTTATGATTGGTTTGATTGGTGTAAGTAGAGCAAATCTTAGGGCAACCTAGGATTTGATATATACGGTAGTCTGTGGGAGATGGTTTAGTTTTGGGACAAATTGGAGTATTCAGGTGGAACCCTAGGGGAAAGGTACAGGTAGGTGTGGAAGGTAGTATTGGGCTCGTACTATTGGAAGCACGTGACCTGTACCCAAACACATGTTGTACCTGGGGACTCTAAGGGGGACCTGTGTGGAAAGATCCTTGTTGTAGGCATTCTGATCATTAAGTTTTATGGTATTTTAGTTCAGCATGGTGGTGACACAGTTTGGAGCAGGAGGATCAGGATCGGGATTTGGATCCGGGGCGGGATCAGGAGACACTACTAATGTCATTAACGAGAGGCTACCCGAGCTCATTGTAGCCGTGGTTACCAGGGGTATCCTTGACGCGACCCCAGTCATCTTTGGGACGGTTAAGGAGGGTATTATGGATCTCATGGAGGAGAGACTCAGATCATTCAGGGCTGAGATTGCTGCGAGCCAGGTCGGGGCCCGAACTCCCTCATTCTGGGAGTTGAAGCCGTGCGGGGCACCGAAATTTTTTGGGGCCAGGGACCCCATAGTCAGTTGACGTTGGATAGAAGATATTGAGAATGCCCATCGCACGAGTTCCTGCCCGGATGCGACAAAGGTTGGGTTTGCATCTTGTATGCTGAGGGATAAGGCCTAAGATTGGTAGGGCGAGGTTACTAGGCAAGAGGGGCCAGCCGGAGTAGCCGAGATGTCATGGGCCGAGTTTGTTCGATGATTTGATTTGGAGTTTGCACCACCCATTGAGGTGCAACGACTGGTGCGGGAGCTTCATGGGTTACAACAGACCACCGAGACTGTTGCGGAGATCACCGCCAAGTTTCGGGAGCGAGCTTTGTTAATTCCACAGTATGCTACTGATGAGGAGATGAGGCGGACCTGGTATCATTCCATGCTGAGGGATGATATTCAGGAGTTTGTGAGCTTTACGGGGTGCAACAGAACCCACATGTTGCATAAATCTTCGTTAGTAAACTTTTGTTACAGAATCCATAGGTCTTTCACAACAGAATGTGCAACAAAATTTTTCTGTAGCAAAATAGCTATGAACTATATCCATAGCAATGTCGTTGCAAATTAACTACAATTGTTTTCCATAGCTCGTTCGTAGAAAACTAACTTCGACCCTATCCATAGTTAATCTATCACAAATTAACTATAGACTAACCTCGTAGCTACTTTCCATCGTAAATCCACTACGCGTAATGTCGTAACAAAATTTTTGTAATGAATTTACTACGATATAATTTTGTAGCAAATAATTGGTAGTAAATTTACTACGATCTATTTCTGTTGAAAATTTACTAAAATACACTTTTGTTGCAAATATTTCATAGTAAATTTACCACGACATACTTCCGTTGTAGAAAAAAAATGTGACGGAATACATTTCATAGCAAAATCTATAGCAATTCAACTACATAATGCTACTTAAAATTATCCGTAGTAACTTCTTAAAAATATCAGTTGCAAAAAATGGTGACATGATTAGTTCAAATACATACAAAAATAATTCTGTTTTTTTTCCAAAGAAAATTTATAACAAAAGCAAGATTATGAAATTGAAATAACACTAAAGAAATTACATAAATTCTTAATAAAAAAATAGTTTATCATCAAATGAAATACCCCTTTGTCCAAAACACCAATCACATTAGTCTAATAGTCAAACTCAACTAGATATCCTAAAATGCAATCAACAAAAAAATGTATCACTGATTATTTGTGCTTCTCATATAATTGACGATGTTTCTCACATCATCCAACTTCATCCTTTGTTGGTTTATGGTTTCCTCTAATTTTCGGATCTCCGTCCTAATATGATGTATTTCAGAACTTGTATCCAGTGAAGTGCATGTTTGAGAGGAGTTTTTAGGAAAAATCAACCTGCCCTATGATCCAAGCACATAAACTCTTTTCTAACGATCATGTCCTCCAACAGTTGTATAAAACAGCTCACTTTCTGGAACTTCCTCTCCTAGCAATGGCAAATCCGCATGTCGAGACAAAAACAAATCCTATAATTGTATTTTGCATTAATATATAGTTTATTCAAGATTTTTTAATTTCCTATTATCAAATAAATGAAAAATAAACTTACATGAACTTCTTCGGCCTTTTTAACTTGAAAAAGTCTTTCCGTCATGATCCTTAGTATGAGTAAACATGAATACTTCATAGCATGACAAAGCTTTTACCATATATTGCTCCTACATTAATACCATATTGATTATGTCAAATATCACCACAAGATGTAATGAAAGAAATATATTATCAGACTAGACTATAATAGTTTACATTAACCAATAATAAACCAAGAAGGTGGTTATATTATACAGATATTATAGGATGCTATTACACTTTTCATAAATTGATTATAAGTAAAAATGAACGTAATATGCTATAATGCTTAAAACATACGTCCATTAGATCAAATGAAAATAAGATGCTAAAAAAATATTTAAATAATAAAATCACTTACCATATCAGCAACAAATTGTTAATGTGAAGCCGATCCACCGTTATGGGTAGATGGGGCTTTTCCACCCACTAAACTTTTAAGCCTGTTTTTTTTTTTTTGATCTGATTTTTTCTTGAAATCCTTTGAGTTCCATATTCCATTTTATATTTTCATTAACATGCCTTTGTAACAAGTGATGCATATTCTTACGTGGTCTAACTGGTCTTGTTGGAGCTCCTTTTAATGGGAATGAAGACATCTTTCTTGTAGAAATACAATATTACAAGTTTTAAATATACTCATTTGTAATAAAAAAAAATTGCAGGAACATGATACCATTAAAATTTAGAATATGAATAATAATTCGTTTACATATTCGGTTAATGCACAGGGGCCTAAGCTTGTTTTTGAACTAATCAGAATATAAGCATTATTCAATTACATATTCAGGATCAGAAGCATACACATAGTAACTAAAAGAACTTGATACCATTAAAATTGTTTCAATACCCACAAAAATTGAACAGATGAAGCATATAAGCCGTCACTACAAGAAAAGTCCTTATTAGTGACCAATTTTTAGTGACGACCTAAAGTTTAGTCATTAACAACATCATTTAGTCACCAAAATCTTAGTCGTCACTGAATTTTGGTAATCCTACAAATTTAATGACCAATTATATGTGGTGGTCACTAAATCAGTCACTAAACTGTGAATAAAATTAAAATACTTTTGTTTCATATCAAAATAACTATTAGTGACTAAAAAAAATGGTCACTGTGTTAGAGGCTAGTGACCAAAAATAAGGGTCACTTTATTTAAGGTTGAGTGACCAAAAATAATGGTCACTAATTACTCTTTCTTATTCTAAATCATGCGCGGTTAAACTGTGACGACTCAATGATGGTCACTGATTTACAAACCGAAAAATAGTTAGTGACTATTAATTGTTGTCATTAATTAATATATATTTTTTTATTTTTGAAAATGACCGGAGCTTTCCCTATTTTATTTACCAACATATTTTTCCAAAGACTCATTTTATTTGAAGTCTTTATTCAAGTCCCTGTACACTCCACAACTAACAAAACCTTCTCATCAAACATATTTACCATACTACCCTTCTCAATATAGACGACCTAAAATTATTCTTGCCCCTTTTATCTTTTACTGAATTGGGGAAAAAGTTGAGATGTCCTTTTACTGTTTTCATCGTAATGTTCAAACTCAAAGTCACCGCGCCTCTCTAGTCACCACATCTCTCCTCTTTGCCCTAAATCGACATATCAACCATCGGCGATTCGGCACCAGCGTCGCCGGTCCAACGTCGCCAGTCAATCGTTGCCGGTCAATCGTCGCCGATCCATCGTCTTCGGTCAATCATAGCCGGGACATACCCTCCTATGGACACACCTCGGTTCTCCACTAGAAGTCAAACAGGTACTCTTTTCTCCACTCCGACCATTGATGTAGCTACATCTTCTCCACTAGAATTGTTCAATTGCTAATTGATTGGCTCCTTGATTCCCTTCTACCAAATAGTACCTAAAATCATAGCAACTAGAAACATGACTTTCTCAACAAACATAAAAGCTTGATTAAATTAGCATATAGTTTACAATTAGCTGTTTTTTTGTTTATTCTGCCATTCTACCAAACTGTTTAATTCGAACTATATTCTGAGGTTGTCTCCACACTTCTCTTTCATCAGTCACAACGGAAATCCAAATTCCACTCATTCTCAAAACATCTCTCTTACATCAGAAAATTTTACATTTCCACCTGAGAAATCGCTGAGTGGACCCTCTCCGGCCAAGTTTGGTAGCGGCGGCCTTGGCAGGGAGCCCTCTGCCTGTTCAGAGATTGTGAGGTTTTCTACATCAGCTTCCGGAGAGGTGATGTACGTTGTACACATATCTTTATTTATTTGTAATTATAATCAAATTGTCCCTGAAAAGCTGATATCCATTTTCATCTTGAACAGATTTGTCGGATCCCAAATGAATGGTCTCGATGCCTTTTGCCTCTTGTTAGAGATAAGAAAGTTCAAATTCAAGGGTTTTGTAAATCTGCTCCACATAATCTAGGTCTTATGGATACCATTAATCTATCTATCAGGTATGTTTGTGGTGTTATTACCTAAAATCACCTACTCTTTCTGATGTTGATGTTAATATTTGTTCAAACAGTGTTTACATCAACAGTTCCATATTGCACACAAGCCATCAGACATCTGTCAAGGTACCCACCACTTCAGTTGATGAAACCTCCATCCAACCTCTTCCAACTTTATTCCCATTACTTGGACTAATTCCTTTCAAAAAAGTAATACATTTTCATAATTTACCAAAATACCCCTATGCTGGTTGGAATTTGGAAATGCTCATTCTTTTGTCCTTGATTGTAATTAGGCAGAATTTACACCTACTGACTTATACACAAGGAATCAAAGATTAGACATAAAGGATTCTTCTGGTGTTCCTCCTCCATTACTCAATGCTCCCAAACTCAAAAACTCATCTTCAAATGGAAGTACAGTTGAACCCGAAGAGACAATTTCAGATAATGATCTTGACAATATTGTTGGTGTTGCAAATGTCTCTGAGTTAGAGGTATTAATATTAATATTATTTCATCTTAATAACTTTTATGTCTTAACAAAGAATCTGAACTTGTTCATATTATGTTTTAGGAAATGGAACCTCCTAATACTCTATTGTGTGAACTTCGCCTCTATGAAAAACAAGCACTTCATTTCATGGTTAATTTGGAAAAAGGACCATGTGTTGATGATGCAGCTACTACTCTTCATCCATGTTGGGATGCATATCATCTTGCAGACAAGTATGTTTTTTTCTTGTTTCATTAGATTCTTTTTTTTTTACATTGATGTCTTTTTTTTTTGTATACAGGAGGAAATTCATAGTGTATGTGAATTCATTTTCTGGAGAAGCTACTGTAGAATTTCCAAGTACCCTTCAAATGGCAAGAGGAGGAGTATGTGACTATGTTCTTGCTTATAATTACATTTTTGCCATGTTTTATTATATACACAACAGATAATTTAGACATGATAATATAAAGATTTTGGCAGATTCAATGGGGCTTGGAAAGACTATAATGACAATATCACTCCTTCTTGCTCATACTGAAAAAGGTGGATCATTAGATAAAGATTCCACCAGTGAAATCAATGGCTCAGATCAATCTTCATCATCTCCAAAAAAAAGCAGCTAAATTTTCTGGTTTTGATAAGCTTAGAAAGCATAAACAATCACTCATTGGTGGTGGGAATCTTATCATATGTCCCTTGGCTCTTATAGGTCAATGGAAGCTAAATTTAATGTTTGTGAACATTGGTAATAGGCAGAGATTGAAAGCCTTTCAGAACCAGGGACTTTGTCAATTTATGTTCACTATGGGCAAAGTCGTCCAAAAGATGCCAAAATATTAGCTTAGAGTGATGTTGTGTTAACCACATATGGAGTTGTAGCTTCAGAATTTTCATCTGAGGTAACTTAGAATACTTTCTGTTTTTTCTAAGATGAGAAATTATAAGCTTTATGTTTATTTTATATTTTATATTTTATAATTTGTATTTGTAGAATGCTGAAGCACACACAATAAAATCCTTCAAAAAGTCAAATTTCCATGGCGGCAGCTACTCGTGTTGCTGACCGGAGACGGTGTTTGACCGGGACCCTTATCCAAGTATGACTTTGGTCAACATGTTTACTTTTTTGGTTCTTAAGGATTGAACGGGAGCTGGTCTTGGTATGTTTTTTTATTTAAAAAAAATTGAAAATAAGTTTCTTTTGGTTTATATAATTTCTTTTATATTTGTGTATTATTATATAAATAGGTGGAACAAGCTAATTCAGAAACCTTCTGAGGATGGACATGAAAGGGGCTTAAGTTTGGTCCAAAACATTTTAAGACCAATAATGTTAAGAAGAACAAAGTTTAGCACAGACAGAGAAGGAAGGTTATAAATTATAAACTCATAAGTCCTCTAATTTTGAGTAAATTACAAAAACGGTCCTTGAGTATCGTTGTTTATTGCAATTTCGGTCCAAAAATGTTTTCTCTTGCAGTTTTAGTTCTTATTTTAGTTTTTTGTAACTATGTTGGTTGTAATTTTATCATTTCTTAATGACATCGTCTTTATTTCAAGTAAAATGACTATATTACCCTTGTTATTGTCACAGGCCTATATTAGTTCTCTCATCTGCTGACATGCAGGTAATATATTGCCAACAAACAGAATCCGAAAAGATTTCTACGGTGCTCTTTTTAAGAGATCCAAGGTACTCCATTTTATAAACTTGTAGTCTTTTTATCTTTTCTGCTACCTAATAATCTTTATATTTTTATTTTTTTACAAATCTTAGGTGAAATTCGATCAATTTGTTGAACAAGGACGTGTTCTTCACAATTATGCTTCCATTTTGGAGCTACTTTTACGCCTTCGCCAATGCTGCGATCACCCGTTTCTTGTAAGGTCAGAAAAATACAAACATGACATCATCATCATCATCACCATATCAATAAAATTTTAGGTCATAGTTTCTAATTTATAATTGTAATGAGAATTTATGGTTTTGAATTTTGACACAGTCGAGGTGACACTCAAGAGTTTTCAGATTTAGATAAGTTAGCAAAACAGTTTCTTAAAGGTGGTAATAATAATAATAATAATAATAATAATAATAATAATAAGACCATTTGATTCAGTACAAGCAGTGGTTTTACCTCCACGTGCACAGGTCAAATTATTTTTTACTTTTTACTTTTTTTTTTAACTTAAATGTTTTATTAAATTGTTTTTTTTTTGAAATTGTTTAGGTTCAATGCCCACTTGAAATTGTAAACCTCCGACCTAGTAGGGATGTTGTTGTTCTGGACTTCTCCTAAAAGTTTGGACCCCAATTGGTATTTTTTATAGTTGTATTGGTATTTAATTTAAATTAATTTTTTTTAACTTTTTAAATATTTAATTTGTTTTTGGTTGTACAGGTTGAACAATTTTTTTACTCATATTCAAGTTACCACTGAGGAATTTTTCCCTCAATGGAGATCACTATCTGGACCTCCTTTAAAACATCAAGAAGTGGTTTGTTTATTTTACCCCTCCTTCCTCTTTACATTATTAAATTTTGTGGAAATTATATTATATTGACTTCCAAGTTCCATCATAATTTATACAGGTAAGAGGTGTGAGACCAATGTCATTAGGATAAATGGCAAATCTGTTCAACACTTTGAGATTGATGGTTTGTCCCGGACTGGTAAGTTCTTTCTATTATTTATTATCTACAATAACAATGTACTTTCATTTATTTTTTTAACCCTAAACAATCTTTTGCATTATTTTCAGGATCCAAACGCGTTTAATTTAGTAGCAAGCACAACCTTCTATTCAGAAAGTACACGTGCAATGTTATGTCTGGTCAGAATAGAAACAGATCCAGCTGACAGAACACAGCTCCACACGATAGTTGCATCAGCGGACCCCACACTAACATTCGAGTATGTTTATTATTTTTTATATATATTTTAATTTTCATATATAAATGCAAGAACAAATTTAGACATGGTTTGACTATTTGTATACACAGGTTGAAGGAATTACTGACTATCAATTGTTTCCCGATCAAATGTGGTGATTAATACATTCTTATGTTCCTATGCAGGTAGGTTGGAAGTTTATGGAGCACACTCCTAAAACTCGCTCCTCGTTATCCGGACTTTTAATCTGCATTGATCTTTATTGACCCTCTTTTTTTTGTTTAAATGGATAAATTAGTGACGACCTGTTATAGTCACTAATCGGATAAACCAGTGACGACTTTCTTTTGTCATTAATCGGATAAGACAGTGACGACTTTTATTGGTCACTAAGTAGTTAAAACAGTGACGACTTTCATTGATTAGTGACGACATTTAGTGACGAAACTGGTCATCACAGGTTTAGTGACGCATATATTTTAGTCACTATTTAGTGACCATATCTTATTTTGGTCACTAAATCAGTTTTGTGACGGACCTATAGTGACGAAAAGTGACAACCAGAATTTTGGTCACTAAATCATTTAGTGACAACTAGTTCTATTGTTAATGACCATTTCCTTTTGGTCACTAATTGACATTTTTTTTGTAGTGATGGCAGAGAGGTATAATCATATATGCTTATATATGTTTATACGTATACGCCTAATCATAAATAATTATATATATATATATATATATATATATATATATATATATATATATATATATATATATATATATAGATTGAGTAATCATATTTGATTATGACAATCTATGACAGAAGAGGTGGTGGTAACAGAGGTAACGATACTTTATTTGTTATGTTGAATAACACCATTTAAATTTGTAGATTTTGAGTAATTTTTTGAACCTTTAAGGGTTTTAAGAAACATGCACATATTTTTTCGTCATGTTATTGAAGCTAATGATATTTTCTAATCCTGATTTTTAATACGTAGCGAATTATATATTGATGTTTTCGATAACTTCTTGTAAGTGTATAATAGATATACTTTTATAAGTTTTTAAAAATTTAACAAATTTAATGAACCGACTATCCGGTATTGGAACAGCTTGCCGTCGGTTCTTGATGCAAACATTTTAGGAATTGTCGGTTTCGGTTCCTGATAATTAAGGAGAGTATCCACCTTTACTCATCCCTAGTTGTAACGATGTCCATGAGACAATTGAGTTGAACACAAAAATGCAATCATCAAGGCCCAAAAGGACAAAATCGATCTAAGTGAAACTCATTTGTTAATTTTTTATAACTATTGGTATGGACATATTCTACATTTATTTATACTATGTTCAATATCTTGAATAACAGTTAACCTCTTGAGTGATATCGAAGATACTATTATCATATATCTTGATGTTATCTCGCATATGTCTTATGTCTTTGATATATATGATTAAAGATCCACTACAAGAAAACTCTATTTTAGTGACGGACTAAAATTTGGTCACTAAACATCATTTAGTCACCACACTAAATTTTGGTAATCCTACAAATTTAATCAGGATGGTCGTCACTCACCCATCACTAAAATGTAGAATAAAGTTTAAATGTATGTCATAGCAAGTATTAGTGACCAAAAATAGTGGTCGCTATATTGGAGTCTTAGTGACAAAAAATAGTGGTCACTGGATTGGAGGGTTAATGATTAAAAATAGTGGCATTGGAGACTTAGTGACCAAAAATAGTGGTCACTTAATTGAATACCCGGTGATCAAAAATAATGGTCACTGAATTAAAGAATTATTGACCAAACATAGTAGTCACTGGCTATTTATATATTTATGAGTTAAAAAAAAATAGTAACTACAATTATAGTTATTGAATATATGATTGAAAATCGCAAAAAAGTTAGGACCATATAATAATGATCACCAAACAAATTTCATTATAAATTTAAAAGCAAAAAGGAGAACTATAAACTCATATTATGTAAATGGCCACGATGATAGTTTGTTCGATTAAAGAGCATTATGGTAATTTCACATTAATGATATAGTGTTAGATAGTATGGTGTCATTACATAGCTTCTCAAAGTAGTGACTTTTACCCATTTGATGTTAGGGTAATTTCGTAATTTGGTATAAAGGGTTTCGGAGTAATAACAATCATAGTAAGGTTCTTAGCGGAAATGATTAAAAGATGAAAGGGTAATAGCTTAAGTACAATTAGTTGAGGGTGAAATTCTAAAAAATAAATGCAAACTGTGGTTATCATCTCCATTACGTATTTATGCTATACAGACCTCACATCACTTTCCTTTGTCTGTATCGACCACCACCACCATCCTTACCTCGCTTTCCGTCTTCCGTCGACGATTCTTCCTGGCGCTGCTACCACATCGAACATCACCACTTTCACCTTCGTTCACTTCAGTACCGTGTTCTAAAGTTTGAAGCCCTATTTGTCCCAATTGAAGCTTCAATTATCATTTCCCCGAAGTTTGATCGATTAAGGTGTGATTAGGGTTCGAAAAACCTCAATTGGAGCTTAATTCCTCGCATTTGATGTTGCGTTCATCATTACTTAACGTCGAAGGTAATGTTATCCTTTCATCAATCTCTCTTCTCTTCTTCCTCGTTGATTGCTCATGGATGACATCCTCCTCTACCTACTCTTATGGTTTTGTACTCCATTCTGACTCCTGTTCACAATCACACACTTACACAAGCATGTACAAAGACACACAATCGAAAACACATAGAAATACGTAATCACTTAGTGTCGGCTTAGCCCATGTGCAATATAGGCATTGGAACATGCTCAAAATCTTAAAGGGCCAATTTTTTTTGGTAGTATACACAATCGGCAATTTGCAGCCTATTAATATGAATTGATTGATTGAACGAAGGCACGCACTGAAGCGGGAAGCCACATCACGATTCACGATCATCGATTAGTACTCGTTCGTTCATTTAAAAAAAAGTGATCGGCAAAGACAGGAGAAGGGTGAATCGTGAAAGCGATTCACTGATTCAAGCATTCAGCAACAGCAAGACAACAACTCAACGGCTTAGCGCCATTCACTCATTCAACAAGGGTCGACGATCTTGTATGAGAAATTGAGGATTATCAAGGGTCAATCATCTCCTGCTAATCAACCAATCAGGTCATATTTATGAGAAATTGAGGATTATCAAGTTTATAGTTGTCAATTGAATACTTGAATGATTCATACTTTCATAGATTATCAGTTTAACAGAATATTTAATGAATTTAATATTTTATTATCAGTTTATCTACTATAGAAATCAGTTTAATAGAATAGTGAATGAATGAATTAGTTTCTAAGATTCAAAGAAACCAGTTTAGTAGTTTAAATTATGAGTTTATGTTTATTGTAAAATTGTTTATCAAATTATGTTTATTCGAATTTCTTGAATGTTGAAAGTTGAAACTTATGAACTTGTAGTGATGAAGTCTAAGCAACCATTCGTTTATCAAAAACGTAAAAAAAGAAAACCAGATGAAGAAAATAGAAAGGTTGATGCCGGTGTTGTAGATAAGTTTATCCATAGACAACCTGTTGAAGAGCACACTGAAGAGAATGTTGAAGAGCACATTGAAGAGCATGTTGAAGAGAACATTAAAGAGCAAGAGCATGTAGAAGTAGAAGAGACAGAAGAGCATGAGCCTGTTAAAGAGCTTGTTGATATATATGATCTAAAAGGTGGGAAAAACTTAATTCTGGTGAGATTAAAATTCTGGTTGGGAAAGATCCTAAAGAGATAATAGTATTATGTATGGTCCCTACGATAAATTTGGTAGACGATTTTCTGCAGCTTTGTATACAAGAACTTTATCGAATTTGGAGAAGTGTGATAGAGTATGGATAGTATATTTGAATGAGCTAGACAGGGTATTTTGTTTCTGTTGTAAAGTGTTTAGAAAAAGGATTTCGAAAGGTAAATTAGATGGTGAAGGTTTTGCAGATTGGCACCATGTTACCACTAGGGTTAAAAAACACGAAATTTCTTTGGATCATCTAACAAATAGGAATAAGTGGTTTGACATGCGTAAAAGATTGAACTTGAACAAAACAATTGATAAAGTTCAACATGAACAGTTCAAGAAAGAAAGAGATTACTGGAAACAAGTGCTTTTAAGAATTATTGCAGTAGTGAAGTTTCTTGCTAAACATAATTTAGCATTTCGTGGATCGAATGATAAGTTGTATAAAAAGGTAATTATAAATTGTATTTTTTTGTTCCAGTACCACCAAAAATCTTTTTGTAAATTATGATGACTGATTCCAATTCTTATTTGTTAATTGTATTTAATAGGTAATGGAAATTTTTTTGGTGTCATTGAAATGTTGGAAGAGTTTGACCTGATTATCAAAGAGCATGTGCAACGGATCACAAGTGAAGGGCTTCATGTGCATTATCTTGGCCACCTAATCCAAAAAGAACTAATATCTTTGCTAGATGAAGATATTAAAAAAGAACTTATCAAGGAGATAAAGAAAACAAAGTACTACTCAATCAAACTTGATTGTACTCCCAATTTAAATCACCAAGAACATATGAATATAATAGTGAGGTATTTAAAGTTATCATATAATTTTGTTCCTATCGAGGAGTCTTTTTTTGGTTTTTTGAATGTTGATGATACCTCCGGAAAAGGATTATTTGATATTACACTTGAAGAGTTAAATTCTCTTGGTCTTCAAATTAATGATATGCCTGGTCATGGCTATGATAATGGGGAAAACATGAAAGGAAAACACCAAGGAGTGAAAAAGAGATTTTTAGATATAAATCCTAGAGCATTTTACACTCCTTGTGGTTGCCATTCTCTTAATCTAACATTATCTGATATGGCTAACAAGTGTGTTAAAGGAAAGAACTTTTTTGGATTCATCCAACATATTTATACTATCTTTGCAAATTCTACTAAGAGGTGGGAAATTTTGAAAGATAATGTTAAAGCTTGGAGTCTTAAGTCATTGTGTCAAACTCGTTGGGGAAGTCGGTTTGAGAGTGTAAAGGCTATTAAACTGCAACATGTGGATGTACAGAAAGCTTTACTTCAAGTTGGAGAAAAAGAGAATGATGTTGCAATTGCAAGTGAAGCAACTTCACCAGCAGAAAAAGAGCTTAGTGACTTTGAATTTTTGGTATCAACTGTTGTTTGGTATGAAGTACTAAACCATGTGAATATTGAGAGTAAGAAGTTAAAATCAAAGGATATGCATCTTGATAATGCTATTATAGAAATAAACAAATTGATTGGGTACTTCAAGGATTATAGAGAAACTGGTTTTTCAAAAGCGATTGTTGAAGCTAAGGAGATTTTTATTGAAATGGGTATTGATCAAATATTTCCACAAAAGCGTTTGATTGAAAGGAAAAAAAGGTTTGATGAGAGTTCAAGTAGCGAAGAAGTTTCATTTACACCTGAAGAGAATTTCAGAGTCAATTATTTCTTATACATAGTTGATCAAGCTATTTCTTTTCTTGAAACAAGATTTGAACAATTCAAAGAGTATGATAAAGTATTTGGTTTTTTATTTCCACATAATTTGAGGGAATTGAAGATAAAGATCTTAAGTTATATTGTCATCGTCTTGAAAAAGCACTCAAGTTTGACGAAAGATCGGATATTGATGCCGAGGAGCTTTGTACAGAGTTAAAATTATTTGAGACATTGGAAACCATTGAATTTAGCAACCCTGTAGATGTTTAGAAGTTTTTGAAAAAAAAATGATTATTTCCTAAATGCAAGCATTGCATATAGAATATTGTTGACTATTCCAGTAACGGTCGCATCTGTAGAAAGGCGTTTTTCCAAATTGAAATTTGTGAAATCTTACCTACGCTCCACAATGACCCAAGAAAGGCTTAGCAGTTTGGGGATGATATCTATTGAGAACAAAATCTTAGAGAGTATAGACTACAAAGAGTTGATCAACCAATTTGCAATCAAGAATACTATCAGATATGTTATTAGTCATTAAAATACTTTGATTTTGCTATGTTTATTGTTATAAGGTTTATCGTCATTTTAATAAAAAAAGTAGTTTATTTAATTTAATTCGTTAAAGTGTTACACGTTAAGGCCTAAGGGCCTTTTTTATCCATTTCGTCCTGGGCATTTGAATCCTCAGAACCGGCCATTCACTTATGAAAGGAGTCGACTTTTCTTTAATTTTATTATATGTTTCCGATTGAAGGATGTCAAGTTGGCGTTTGCTCCATATTGTTTAGTTCTGAGGTTTTGTGATCAATTTGTTGTGTGTGTCTGATGAATGTTGGAGTTTTTTTTTATTTTTTTATTATTTATCTTTCGAATTCTAGAGGTTTTGTTGATTTGACAGAGTCGAGGTGTAGATGTTTCCTAGTGGCTTTGTTTGATTTTCCTTTCGCAATGAATTGATCTAGGATCAATTGCCTTAAGTATGAGTTTTCGATTGCTCCACAAGGGATTCCCTCTTTGGTTACACTTCATTCCTGGAATCCAATTCCGGACAACAAATGGCCCTTACCAAGTACTCCATTACCACACACAATTCAAATTATAATTTCATAATGTCTCTTATCCAATCCATTTTAAGTGTCTTTTAGTAGGTAAATGGCGTCAATCAAATCTATACTTGTATTTAGGACTTAACAGACCTAGGTGAATAAATGTTCACTTTTTAAGTTCTTTGTCTCTTGTGTACGTGGGAATACGAAAGATATTGTAACACCCGTTTCTTAAATAAATAAATAGAAAAAAAATAATATGAATAGTAGCCCTAAAATCCATAATATCTCGTGGGGTGTTGGTTTTGGGGAGCCCAATGTTATAATTTGGATTATTCGGGGGTTAAAGTGTAGTATTGAGATTTATTTTTTAAAGATTTTTAGAAGACAGGGGGTATTTGGTATTTGTTAGACTTAATATGAAAGGATTTATGGAAGCAGGGGATAAAGAGTAAATTCTGGACCTATGTTGAAAAGGTTTTGTAGAGGAGGAGCCATTTGGTAACATGAGGACTTCAGTTGAACAAAATTGTAGAGGGAGGGGCTGCTTGATAAAATTTTGGACTTAATTTGTAAGGGATTTCAGAAGGCAGGGTTTAAATGGTAAATATTGGAGCTAATTTGAAAAGATTCTTATGGGGAGGGCGGGAAGTGTAAAATTGAAACAAGATTTGAAATTCACAGGCATAACCCGTCACCCTCCTAGCTGCCTTCATATATATGGTAACAAGCCCTAACCCTAATGGAACCTCATCATCCTCCACCACCACACTTATACCTCCCTTCCACCTCTGGCGCCACCAGTCGTTCAAACACCATTATCATGCCCTGTTGTCGGTAACGATGAGGACCATCGGCGAAGCTCTGAGCGCCCATTGCCACCACTCCATCGTCCTCCTTTTTCTTCTTCTCTTTTTATATCGTCGTTCACAGCCGCACTCGGCTATTGCTGGTGTCATTCTGACCACCACCCACTTTGGAGCTCGTCCCACAACAGCTAGCCGCTGCCACCACTGCTTGTACAACCAACGAAGGAGACTGTTCCATCGATTTTTTCCCTCTGGCTGCCATGAGCCACCGCGACGGTGGCTGTGTTTGGATGCACTTCCGGCGTGAACTCGCGTATGTTGATGTATTTGCTTGGCAGGGGACCAAGAGAAAGCATCGCCACCACCGTGAGGTGGTGGCGGTCATCGCAAATCAATACCTGCCGCCATTTCTAATACCTTCTACCATTGCTGCCGTATCTTGACACCACCAGCCACTGTGGGAGGTGGCTGTGAGTTTGTGTATGCCTGTGTATTCGAGTAGACCTGTTAATTTCAGTTTTCATATGGTTGTTGGTATGATGGTTTGGCCGAAAAACCCACCACCACCACCGTGAAGTGGTGAGTGCCACCATGTACCACCACCAGGCATCACAAGGGTGGTTGTGTGTATGTGTGTGTGTTTACCTTGTTGTGTGTGTGTTTACTTTATGTTAAAGCATTTTAAAATTGTATTTAGTGACTAGTATAATAAAGAAAACTCTTAACCACCACCGTAAGGTGGTGGCTGTCGCCTCCTGCCACCACCAACCGCCGTGTTTGGTGGCGCTGTGCTTTTCCTTGTGTTTAATTGCTTTTGGGATGCTTGGAAAAAAATGGACTAGAACCATAACCACCACCGTAAGGTGGTGGCCTCCGCCTTGAGCCGTCGTTGACCACCACTACCCGAGGTGGTAATGGGTGGTGCCAGACTTATGAGACCATAGTGGGCCTAATAAAACCCTAATTGATCTAAAGACTTAGCTTTTGGGCCTATTGGGTTGTGATTGGGTTGGAAACCCTAATTAGGGTTTAGAAAACCCTAATTTTAGATATATGTGTTTTGGAGTGTCGGGACCCGCATTTGGATGATCGGATTGGAATTATGTATTAAGCCGACCACACTATATGATTTACCAAATAGATTGATGGACTTAATGGATGAAGTCATTAGTGGGTTAAGTGAGAAACACTTAACCCTAATCATCATTTTATGTGAAAACCCTAATTTTGATTGGGCCTTGAGTTGGGCCTTCCTATTGGGCTTTGATGAGTGGGCTATTATTGGGCCATCCAAGAACAATCATATGGGCTTAGAATATATGGATGGGCTTTAGGGTAAGGTCCATGTGAGGTTTTGGGCCCAATTTGGAAAATTGGGCCATAGGTGGGCTATAACTGAGCCTTAAGGATCATGAGAGGTTGGACCATTGGAAATGCCAAATGTATATACTAGAATAAATGGTTGGGCCTTAGGGTAAGACCATGGAAAGGATCGGGCCCAATTTGGAAAATTAGGCCATATGTTAGGCTTTGATTCATAGTTTGACTTTTGGGCCTTTAGATTGGGCCTTGAGCTTAAATCAAGCGAAGATATGGGTAAAGTAGTCTTTTACCCCCATGCATGGACTTATGGTTATGTCTTGGAACCCATTATTAATTTGGTATTCTTTTGATGTTGACAGTTCGGGAATCTGTCGTCTAGTAGTCCGACTTTTGTTTGTGGGACTTCAGCAGCGTGGGGTGAGTTACCTTCTAGTAGAGGTGGGTCTACAACACTAATGTCGGCCCACCAGTAGGTGATTATTTATGAGATGATTGTCTTTGTGATAATCGTCTGGTTTTCCACTATCTGATATGCTTTGTGTGCTAGGATGCTCTGTTATATGTGTTAGTAGTAGTGGAGGTGATATAGTCCCCGGATACCGGTTGAAAGACACTGAAGGGGTAGTCAGTACCCATGCATGCCTAGCAGTATGTTTATGTTATGTTATTATGTGGTAGTGGTAGGGGTGAAATAGTCCCTGTAGTCGGTTGAGATAAACCGAAGGCTAGGTCGAGCACCTTAGAATTGCATGACATGGGTAGGTCAGGCACCCCAGAATTGCCTAGCAGGGTAGGTCGGGCACACCAGAATTGCCTGACAGGTTAGGTAGAGCACCCCAAAATTGCTTGACGTGGGTAGGTCAGGTACCCCCGAATTGCCCGACAGTATGTTATTTGTATGGAATGTATGATGGGGGGAATTACTAAGCTTCGTGATTACGATTTTCAGTTTTGGTTTCAGGTACTTCGTTTTCAAAGGAAAGGAGTCGGCTCGATCGCAGCGCATCACACTATGTTTTCCGCATATGAGATCTCTGGGATTACACTCTGATATTGTTTATGATAACATGTTTTGATTATTGGTGCTTTGGTTTTGACATGGGATGTCATTATTGATGTTTTTATTATACTGTTGGTTTTATAATAACCTAATTAAAAATGAAATTTTTTGGTCTTGAATTTTGGGATGTTACAAGTTGGTATCATAGCCTTGGTTTGAGGGATTTGGACACACTCTCGGGTGTGTCTGGACTCAAACTGAGGACTTGGTATGAAATTTTTCAAAAGAAAAAAATTATTTTATATAATTTTTTTGAAAATAATTTGAATAGTGAAAAGAACTTTGAAAAGAACAAGGTGTGTGATGCGCGCAATCAGCCGAGCTCAAGTAAGTTTTTCCCAATATACCCATACATGTTATGTTATGATATGTTATAATTATGAGACCTACATGCTAGATTAGGGTTAAGGATCAAGGAAGAATGCCTTATATGCCTACTATATGTGCTTGTAGATCTGTATGCGAGTACTGATCAGTCAGTGATAGGATAGCATGTTAGGGTTATGCCTGATTGTATGATCCTTCGAATTACATGCTAGTACAAATTCTTGATTAGAGGATAGAATGGTATGAATAGTGATATGATGGTTGTATTTTCCCCATTGTCTGAATGCTACTTGCTTTGTGCTTGGTAGGGCTCTTGGTAATGTGAATTGACTACTAAGTGGATATGCAAAGTTACATGGGGTACATGTGGGATAATCTCATAGTGAAGGACTTGGCCCTATTACGCAACTCTTGTTTGAGTCCAACCATTCGAGGATTGAGTCTTTTACTTGAAGGATTATCTGATCTCTGTTGCATGTGATTATATCCATGAGGTAGTTAGTTGACATTGGTAGGAGTGTTTCAGCAGCTGAGGGCTAGGTGAGGTCGAGAACCTAGGAAAGCCTAGGAAATGTTTCAGTAGGTTAGTAGTGAGGTTTAGTGAGACTTGTGTGTATTAGTTTGAGAAGGTGAATTGGAGGATTTGGGATGATTCTCTAGGAAAGTATGGATAGATGTGGAAGGTAGTATTGGGCCAGTACTACTGAAAGCATAAGATCCATACTCGAATAGGGGAGAGCCTTGGAGAATCCAGGAACCCTATGGGATATGATTATTGGGTACATTTGGATCTTTGGAATGTCAGTTCAGTATGGTGCAAAGCACTCAGGAATGGGATTCAGATTCTGGTTCCGACTCAGGAGCAGGCCCTAGGCCAGTCGATGTGTGACTGCAGAAGTTCGTCTCATCGGAGATTACTCACGGAGTTTTGGGAGTTGTCACACCCCTAAACCGGAACGGCGGAAACGTTCGGGGGCGGATGACTTCATGTGGTAGCGTAACAAATGAATACATAGTAAAGAAAGCAATACAACCATCATATATATAATTGAAAGTTTACATTGTTAAAAGGTACATGTTCAAAACCAATTACAATATGATGCCAAAATATGAATTTAACTGACGACGCAGTGTCCCTTCTTCAAAAGCTGTTTGTTACCTGTAATTACTAAATCCCTGGGACATACAAGTAGTTTTGAAAGAGTAGATCAGCATTTAAGCTGGTGAGTTTCATAAGTATTAAATGACAATGTTTGTATGAAATGAAATGTTTTGTTTTTGTTTGTTTGTTCCTAGAAAATCCCATATTTTCTGCTATCATAAATGTAGCCTTCTATCCAGACTAAAGGTTGTTTCTAGAAAATGTATGTACGTGTAAAATATCCAATATGTTTGAAAAACATCGTAAATCAATGTATTTTTAATACCCCATGTGAGTTTTATAACAATGCTATGGACTCGGATTTGCCTATACACAACGTTCTTCAGGCGTTGGAATGTTCTGACGTTTGTCACCCCAAATGGTGGACTGTAGCTAACAGTCAGGGCGCGGGGTTGTCAAGCCCGTATAGATCTATACACAAACACCATGCTCCCCCTCCAAGGGATTCTGGTATATAATACAGGACTTGAAATGTGTACTCGAACGTATGTGAAGTTAATGTCTCACAAAACTTAGTATAAAAATAGATTTACGTGTTAAAAAGTTCGTTTGTTCTTGTATGTGAAAGTGACTTCTTGAAAATCATGTTTCTAGTATGTAAAATTTAGTAATGTTCTCGTAAAACTATACCTATTATAGCTTTCTAAAAGTGTGTCTCGTTTGTTTAGAAATCCCTAGAAAATGAATCACTTGTTATGAAAGTATAGATTTTTTATAGTGTCTAAGTTGGACACATATACATGAAATCTAAGCAGAGTGTTAAATTTATACATATATAACAACATTTTTCATTTAAAAAGATATAATGTTATCGTGATATATTTTACATAAGAAAGTTCCCTATAAAGTTTACAAATCACATATGATTCTGTTGAATAAAAGTGTATAATAAAACTTTATATAACACACGATAATAATCGGGTGTTTTACTTGTATTCCCCCCCCTTGAAAGCATATAAAAGCATTTATAGAATATTTAAAAGGGTTAATTAAGGGGTATGAACTCACTTGAAAGATCGAAGAGAGGTGAGATGAAAACCGGGCAGAATTTCTTCTCGGGAAAACGGAATTTCTCGGGATTCTTGGGAATCTCGGGAGTATAAACGACCTTCGGGACTTGAGCAAAGTGACCGGGGCTTCCGGTTAGCACAGGCACGGAAAACGAGGCAACAACGCAAGAGAAATGAGAGAGAATGGCCCTTTTCTTCGGAACCCTCGCATCCCTTTTATAGGGGGTGGGAACCGCCTCGGTACGCTTGGCGTACGCGTGCGTCACGCATGACCGGATCCTCGACTGCCTCGGAGTTCGGATGGGACGGGGCATAGCTTCGCATAGACCCCGAGTACGCTGGGCGTACGAGCGTACGCTGGGCGTAACTCGGATCGACTTGCTGACTCTTCCTTCGGATAATACTAAGATTAAATAATAAAATTTATATTTTATTTATTTAATAAACTTCTAAAATTCATATCTTCTTCATACGAACTCCGTTTTTGATGTTCTTTATATCCACGCGTAGGCGAGACTACGCTCTACAACTTTCGTTTAGATTCCGTCAGCAAATTTTGAAATTATTTTTATTATTTATTTTTAAAAGGTCGCGTTAAGAAAATTTTGTTAGAAATTCATAACTTCTTTATCTGACGTCTGTTTTTGCCAGACTTTTTACTGCTGAAATACCATTGTCGAGACCTTCGATTCTCGTTTAGGTCATTCCGATCAAAAGTCGCTCGATCTCTGATTCGAGTTTTTAGCTGTCTGTCGCTAAGCCGAACTTGGAAAAATCATAACTTCAATATACGAAGTCGGATTTGGGCGTTCTTTTTACGTACGATCACGGATTAATGACATCAAACATAGTAGGTAATTAAATAGAAACTTTTTGGACATTTTATTTTCGAAGTTAATTTCATTATCACAAAAGTGGTTACAATACTTGACTTTTTAGGTCATTACATAGAGTTGAAATATCGGGTTGTCACATCATCCCCCCGTTAGAGGGAATTTCGTCCCGAAATTTAAAGTAGTAAAGATACTAGTGAATCAGAGAAAAAGATGAGGGTACGTTCGGTTCATCTGATCTTCGCGTTCCCATGTGAATTCAGGTCCCGGTTTGGCGTTCCAGCGAACCTTCACGATGGGTATGCGACTTTGTTTCGTTTGCTTGACCTCTTGGTCCATGATTTCTACTGATTCTTCCACAAAGTTGAGGCTCTCGTTGATCTCGATCTCGTCGAGTGGAATAACAAGAGTCTCATCAGACAGGCACTTTTTCAAGTTTGAGACATGGAAGGTTGGATGTATGTTACTAAGTTCACGCGGTAGATTAAGCTTGTAAGCCACAGGGCCGATTCTAGCAAGAATCTCAAAAGGCCCTACGTATCTTGGATTTAGTTTCCCATGCTTTCCGAAGCGTATTAAGCCCTTCCATGGTGAGACCTTCAATAAAACGTGGTCTCCTACCTGGAATTCCAAAGGTTTCCTCCTTTGGTCAGCGTAGCTTTTCTGTCGGTCTCTAGAGGCTTTCAACCATTCACAAATTTGAACGATCTTCTCTGTCGTTTCTCGTATGATTTCCGGACCGGTGAGAGTGCTTTCAGGAACTCGTCCTTTAGCTAACTGGGTGTCGCCAACTTCAGTCCAGCACAGAGGGGACCTGGACTTTCGACCATAGAGGGCTTCAAACGGAGCAGCCTTTATGCTTGTATGATAATTATTGTTGTATGAAAATTCGACAAGGGGTAAATGGATATCCCATGCCTTTCCGAAGTCAATTACACACGATCTCAGCATATCTTCCAAAGTTTGTATTGTTCTCTCATTTTGCCCGTCTGTTTGTGGGTGGTAGGCTGAACTCATGTCTAGCCTAGTCCCCAGGGAACTTTGTAGTGACTTCCAGAATCTTGAAGTGAATCTACTATCTCTATCGGAGATAATGGATATCGGAACACCATGCAGTCGCACTATTTCCATTAAATATGTTCTTGTAAGCTTTTCCATCTTGTCAGTCTCCTTGATTGGTAGGAAATGCGCGGATTTGGTCAATCTGTCGATGATGACCCATATGGTATCGAGTCCACCCGTCGTCTTGGGCAACTTGGTTACGAAGTCCATAGTAATCCGTTCCCATTTCCATTCCGGTATCTCCAGCTGTTGCAGTAATCCTGACGGTTTCTGATACTCGACCTTAACCTTAGCGCAAGAAAGGCAATTACTTACGAAGGTAGCAATTTTTGCTTTCATGTTAGGCCACCAGTACAGTTTCTTAAGATCCCGATACATTTTATTTGAACCTGGGTGAACGGAATATCTCGTGCTGTGTGCTTCGGTCATGACTACGTCTCTGAAACCACCATGTTTACGTGTCCAGATTCGATCCATGAGATAATACGCTCCACCACCCTTGATTTCTAGATTCTTCTCCATTCCTCTCAGGGATTTACCCGCCACATTTTCAGGTTGCAAAGCTTCCAGTTGTGTCTCCTTAATTTGGGTGGATAAGTGGGAATGGATAGTCATAGTCAGAGATTTGACTCTCCGACCAGTGTATTCTTTTCGACTGAGGGCGTCAGCTACCACGTTGGCCTTGCCAGGATGATAACAAATTTCACATTCGTAGTCATTGAGTAACTCGACCCATCGTCGTTGTCGCATGTTGAGCTCCTTCTGATCAAAGATGTGTTAAAGGCTCTTGTGATCGGTGAAAATAGTACTCTTTGTTCCGTACAAGTAATGTCTCCAGATCTTCAGAGCAAATACCACTGCTCCTAACTCAAGATCGTGTGTCGTATAGTTCACTTCGTGTGTCTCAAGCTATCGGGAGGAATAAGCAATAACCTTCCCTCTCTGCATAAGAACACAACCAAGTCCTTGGTTTGATGCATCACAGTACACTACAAAATCTTCTATCCCTTCGGGAAGGGATAGTATCGGTGCAGTGCACAAGGCCTGTTTCAGTGTTTGGAACGCCTTCTCTTGTTTCGCTTCCCAGTCAAAGGCCATGCCTTTTTGGGTTAATGTAGTAAGAGGTTTCGCAATGCTAGAGAAGTTCTTTATGAATATGCGATAGTAGCTAGCGAGACCTAGAAATTGACGAATCTCTGTAGGTGTCTTTGGTGTCGACCAGTTCTCAATGGCCTTAATTTTGGAGGGATCCACGTGTATCCCCTTCTCGCTAACAACGTGGCCCAAAAATTCGACTCTTCGAATCCAAAATTCGCATTTAGAGAACTTCGCATAGAGCTTCTCCGATCGCAATGTTTCTAAGACTTTTCGTAGGTGCTGACTATCCTCTTCCTTACTTCAGGGGTAGATAAGTATATCATCGATGAAGACGATGACGAACTGATCTAAGTAAGGACGACACACCCTATTCATTAGGTCCATAAATACTGCTGGTGCGTTGGTTAATCCGAACGGCATCACTACAAATTCATGGTCTCCATAACGAGTTCGGAAGGCTGTCTTGGGAATATCCTCCTCTAGTACTCGTAATTGATGATATCCGGATCGTAGATCTATTTTTGAGAAGTAGTTTGCTCCTTGAAGTTGATCAAACAGGTCGTCAATGCGAGGTAGAGGATAACGATTTTTGACAGTAAGTTTGTTCAGTTCTCTGTAGTCGATGCACATGCGGAACGATCCGTCTTTCTTCTTTACAAACAAGACCGGTGCTCCCCAAGGTGAGAAACTTGGTCTAATGAATCCTTTTTGATGGAGTTCGTTAAGCTGACTGGAAAGTTATTGCATCTTTGCTGGTGCTAGGCGATAAGGCGATTTCGCTACTGGGGTAGCCCCTGGAACTAAGTCGATTATGAACTCGACTTGGCGTTGTGGTGGTAATCCCAGTAGTTCTTCTGGGAAGATATCGGGAAAGTCGCGTACTACTAGAATGCTCTTAATATCCTTTACTTCCTGACTTGTATTGACGATGTGTGCAAGAAATGCATGATAATCCTTTCGCAAACACTTTTGAGCTTGGATGCAGGAAATGATGCGAATGTTTGTACTTGATTTGTCGCCGTAAATTACTAATGTTTCGTCGTTAGGAAGACTAAGACGAACTGCTTTCTCAAAGCACAGGATGTTGGTGCGAAGAAGACTTAACCAATCCATGCCGACTATAAAGTCGAAACGTTTAATTTGGACCGGCATGAGGTTGATTGGAAAAGAATGACCGTCTAAAGTTAACGTACAGTCCATGTATATGCAGTTAGTGTTTTCCGTTTTTCAATTTGCCATCTCTACAGTGAATGATTTTTCTAACTTTCTAGGTTTATGTTTAAGTAAGTGAATAAAGTTTTGACTCATGAAAATTCTCTCCGCTCCACTATCGAATAATATGCATGCATATGAATTATTGAGAAGGAACGTACCAGCAACTACAGTCGGATCAGCTACGGCTTCATCGTGGCCTATAGCCAAAACTTGTCCCACCCCGCCAGTATTTGCTGCCTTTGGGCAGTTTCTCTTGTAGTGGCCCACCTCGCCACAACCGTAGCAAGTTTGGCCTACACCCGCGCTGGGAACTTGAGTGATCGGCTTTGCGGGATCCTTGCAGAAACGGACAGTGTGTCCCTTTCTGTTGCAGTTGGAGCACTGCATTTCCCGACAAGGTCCATGATGGTGATAAGTGCATTTGGTGCACTTTGGAAGGTTACCCCCATAAGGCTTTGTTGGGTAGGGATTTGTAGGAACGATAGTAGGTACTATATCAGCGTTCACTGAAACCAGTTGTTGTTTCTTCGTGGATTCTTGGGAAGAACCACCCTTCCCTTTATTCCATACTCTCTTCCTGTTATTGTTGTTGTTGTTTCTCTTTTGCGGTTCTGGTGTAGAAACCGTTGAGTTCTGATGACTTCCGTAATAAACAAGAGATTGTGCCAGTTCCTTGGCACTGTCAAAAGTGTCAAGTTTTGAAGCTAACACGCTTGACCGAATTCAGGGCGACAGTCCCCAAATGTATCTCTCTATTTTCTTGCTCTCAGGAGCAATCATATCTGGGCAAAGGATTGCCAGATCGCAAAATCTATTCGTATAAGTTGATATGTCGGTACCAATCATTCCAAGAGTCCAGAGTTCGTGCTCGACTTTTTGAATCTCTCCTCGTGGACAGTATTCTCTCATCAGCATGGTTTTTAAGCTCTCCCAGCTTATGGAATTTGCCACTATCAGGGTAAGTACCTTAACATGGCCATTCCACCACGTTAAAGCTCTATCAGTAAGTGTGAAGGTTGCAAACTTGACTTTGCTGTGCTCGGGACAGGAGCAGATTTCAAAGACTGATTCTGTCCTTTCAATCCATTGCCTCAGAGTCATCACACCACCAGTTCCATTAAACATCCGGGGTTTGGCATTAGTAAAGTCCTTATAGGTGCATTCTCGGGATTGCCCATGACTCTCGCTATGGTTGGATGGATGTGTGCCAGTTCCTGAGCCAGTAGTACTCGGGTTATTGATCTGTGACATGGCAGCTGCTACAACTGCGGTGACTGCTGCTTGGAACATGACAACATCAAATTGAGGAGGTGGAGGTGGTGGTGGTATAGGTGCTTCCCCACCGTTGTTTCGTCTTGGGTTCCTACGCAGAGGCATCCTTCAACTATAGGTTGAAAAGATAAAGATAAGAATTTCATAGTATAGAAACTGTATGTGTCTCATGAACTAAATTGCTATAGCCCAACAATAGATGATATTACGAGTCTCAAAATAGAAGAATGAAAGTTATTTGTAAGTCTGAAAATATAAAACAAGCATTTGGCTTTTCCATAACTTTTTAAGGATTGAATGAAATACTCCATGTAGTAATAATAGTGCCACTTATATTAATATAATAGTTGATACAATGATCATGAAAATTTGACCCCTATAAGGGTCCCCGGGTACAAAGTTTAAGAAATTTAAAAACTTTTAGCCGGGGTCCTAACTTATAACAAAATTTGAGATTTTGGCAAGCACTACTTGCGACGTAGGTTGCGCTTGGAGCTTGACTCTGCATCCGATTGCTTCGATTCCATTAGACGCCTATCAAAGGCGGCTTGTTGTTCCCTCAATTCGGCGAGGGCTGCAATCATTTGTGCTTGAAATGCCTCGGTTTGGAGTTGGGCATTGTCCTGAATTCTGTCCAGCCTATGGATGTCAGAAGTGTGAACTTGTACTTCCACGTTGACATCCCGAATCCGGCTAGCTTGAACTCCGGATTGGTAGGACTGATTGGCTAGTTTTTCCACCATTACTGGGAGTGCCTGATCAGCCGAACCTCCGCCGCGGACATCGTAGAAGTCTCGGCACATGTCGTAGGGAGGGCGTAGGTTTTGTTGTTGGCTCCAATGGTGGATGTGACTTCCCCAGACGGGAGTCGGTCCTTGAAAGTTCCTTACGAAGACGAGAGGTTGTGCGGGTGGTGGGTTGATCACTTCCGGCTCTGAGTCAGTACCGTAGTCATCATCCAATTCTATGGGTTCTTCGTCCTCCTCGGGATCCTCTTCGATCCATCCCCCGTTGCCTTGGTTGGGATAGTAGGGGTCGCCGGGGTGGTGAAATCCAGCCATTTGACTGTATGAGAATAGGGTTATAAGAATCGAATAATGTTTGGAACATGTGAGACTAAACAGGTATGTTAAGCTATTCTAAGTAATAAATACTCCTATAGTATTTAAATTCGTGTGTTTGATTCTCGTGATGTTTTGGTAAGTTTTGACTTGTTTCTCACTACGAGCAATCCTCGATATATATTGGTCCGATCTTGGACAAATATAGTAGATCATGCTATATTTGTCCCAAATCCGATTACATATATCGAGTCTTAATCGTAGTGTCCAACTTGTCTAAATACTTCTTGTATAGTTATAATCATGAAAATAAGTTTGTTGTATGCATGTATTTGTACTTGAATGAACTAACATTATAAGTTAAATGAAACGCGGCTTAGGCGTAAAAAAAAAATGTTTTATCAGAGAGTATTAGTCCCTTAAGCATTTATAGTTTGTCACCCCAAATGGTGGACTGTAGCTAACAGTCAGGGTGCGGGGTTGTCAAGCCCGTATAGATCTATACACAAACACCATGCTCCCCCTCCAAGGAATTCTGGTATATAATACAGGACTTGAAATGTGTACTCGAACGTACGTGAAGTTAATGTCTCACAAAACTTAGTATAAAAATAGATTTACGTGTTAAAAAGTTCGTTTGTTCTTGTATGTGAAAGTGACTTCTTGAAAATCGTGTTTCTAGTATGTAAAATTTAGTAATGTTCTCGTAAAACTATACCTATTATAGCTTTCTAAAAGTGTGTCTCGTTTGTTTAGAAATCCCTAGAAAATGAATCACTTGTTATGAAAGTATAGATTTTTTATAGTGTCTAAGTTGGACACATATACATGAAATCTAAGAAGAGTGTTAAATTTATACATATATAACAACATTTTTCATTTAAAAAGATATAATGTTATCGTGATATATTTTACATACGAAAGTTCCCTATAAAGTTTACAAATCACATATGATTCTGTTGAATAAAAGTGTATAATAAAACTTTATATAACACACGATAATAATCGGGTGTTTTACTTGTATTCCCCCCCTTGAAAGCATATAAAAAAGCATTTATAGAATATTTAAAAGGGTTAATTAAGGGGTATGAACTCATTTGAAAGATCGAAGAGAGGCGAGATGAAAACCGGGCAGAATTTCTTCTCGGGAAAACGGAATTTCTCGGGATTCTTGGGAATCTCGGGAGTATAAACGACCTTCGGGACTTGAGCAAAGTGATCGGGGCTTCGGGTTAGCACGGGCATGGAAAACGAGGCAACAACACAAGAGAAATGAGAGAGAATGGCCCTTTTCTTCGGAACCCTCACATCCCTTTTATTGGGGGTGGGAACCGCCTCGGTACGCTTGGCGTACGCGTGCGTCACGCATGACCGGATCCTCGACTGCCTCGGAGTTCGGATAGGACGGGGCATAGCTTCGCATAGACCCTGAGTACGCTGGGCGTAACTCGGATCGACTTGCTGACTCTTCCTTCGGATAATACTAAGATTAAATAATAAAATTTATATTTTATTTATTTAATAAACTTCTAAAATTCATATCTTCTTCATACGAACTCCGTTTTCGATGTACTTTATATCCACGTGTAGGTGAGACTACGCTCTACAACTTTCGTTTAGATTCCGTCGACAAATTTTGAAATTGTTTTTATTATTTATTTTTAAAAGGTCGCGTTAAGAAAATTTCGTTAGAAATTCATAACTTCTTTATCTGATATCTGTTTTTGCCAGACTTTTTACCGCTGAAATACCATTGTCGAGACCTTCGATTCTCGTTTAGGTCATTCCGACCAAATGTTGTTCGATCTCTGATTCGAGTTTTTAGCTGTCTGTCGCTAAGCCGAACTTGGAAAAATCATAACTTCAATATACGAATTTGGATTTAGGCGTTCTTTTTACGTACGATCACGGTTTAATGACATCAAACATACTAGGTAATTAAATAGAAACTTTTTGGACATTTTGTTTTCGAAGTTAGTTTCATTATCACAAAAGTGGTTACAATACTTGACTTTTTAGGTCATTACATAGAGTTGAAATATCGGGTGATCACATGAGTGGACGTCGGTGGTCTTTTTTTTAGCAAAGGAAGGGATTTGGGAACTTTAGACAGTAATCTCGCGGCCTTTCGGGCCAGGTTTGTCGTGGGGCGGTTAAGGGCTCATCTGAAGCCAAAAGCCTATGAACCCTTAGAATACTTTAGGAAGGAGGATCCTATAGTTAGTTCATGTCATCAAGATCGAAAGGAAATCTTGCACCATGATCTCAGGAGGGTCGAAGTATCTCTGGAAAAGGTGATCAAGATTCCTACAGATGTTGAGGGTATGCCATCTTCTACTGCTACTAGGTGGATGTCGGGAATCTGGATTGCTTTGGAATTGTGAGTGTGTTTGGATAAGTCAGATCTCGGGTCAGTTCTTTGCTATCGTCTGGGTTATCAAGGGTTGTCATATGCCATTCTGCATGTCAAAAAGTCCTTGATGAACCTACAGAGAGACGTACCTTGCAAAGAGGGTTTCGCATGTACTGTTATTATCCCTGATCTTTGTCGGGATCTATGCAGGAGTATTATTTAGAGGATATTTGGTCAGGGCTATAGCGATAGCTCTCTAGTGAAGTCATAGTTCAGTGGTTCTATCATTGTTCAGGTATGGTCGACAATTGTCTATGGAAGAACTTTGGAGTTCAAGGCACTACCGTTGCTAGGAAAGGACTGGTAGCATGAATATGGTAGTGTCAGTTGTGGGTGTTAGACGCATAAGTGTTTGGTCATTGGATGTTCAAGAGAATTGTATTTTCGCATGGGTTGTGATCGGTAGAGTTCAGTGGTGCTGCAAGATTGGAAGAGGGAATGAAGATTCGTTAGCCAGGGTGAAGATTAAGGCCTCCAGTTGTCAGCATGGAAGATGGATTGAAGTGTCAGAGTAGACCAGATTTCAGAGGATGGGTGATCTTAGGGTTTAATTGGTAAGTGATCGCTATAATTCGTAAGAACAAGTTGTCATCAGTGGATTATTAGAAAACAAGAAGGATTGGGAATCCTTCAATTCTCACATGCCATGAAGGGTTAGTTGAATCTAAGTGGGGGAGAATCAATTCGGTATTCAAGAGCAGAAATAAGTGTGAAACTAGGATGAGTTTCACATCCCCGTCAGGCCGTCTAGGTTGAGGATTGAGTGAGTTGGGAGTTTAGAAAACGTTCCAACATTTGGTTCACGCTTTTCTTTGGCATCGGATAACAGGTTTAGGGAACCAAGTTAGAGCTCCAGTTAGGACTCAAGTTCAGTTGAGTGATAGGTCGAGTGCATGTTTGACCGGTATGGAAAGTGTTGTAAGTCTGAGGGTGTAGCCGTAGCATTCACGAGGTTGGCAGATAGTGCTAGAGTGTTCTAAGTCTGCGGGCATAGCCGTAGCATTCACGAGGTTGGCAGATAGTGCTAGAATGTTGTAAGTCTACGGGTGTAGCCGTAGCATTCATGAGGTTAGCCAATAGTGCTTGAGTGTTGTATGTATACGGGCGCATCCTAACATTTACGAGGTTGGTAGATAGTGCTAGAGTGTTGTAAGTCTGTGGGTGTAGCCATAGTATTCATGAGGATGACAGATAGTGCTAGAATGTTGTAAGTCTGCAAGTGTAGCCATAGCATTCACGAGGTTGGGAGATAGTGCTATAGTGTTGTAAGATTGCGGGTGTAGCCGTAGCATTCACTAGGTTGGTAGATAACATGAGAGAAATATTAGATCGCGGAAAGAACAGTAGTACCCATCGGTTCGGGTGCAGCAGTGAGGGCGTGGCAAATCTACAGATTGGTTTATGGATTTCCCCAGAGGAATTAGACCTGGTTGAGCCAACGATAAGACTGTAGGAACGCCACTGCAGTTATGGGATCAGGGAAGAAATGGACCGTATAAGATTGGTTGTGATATAAGGCTACCATTGTTAAGGTAGCAATAACTTTTAGCCTTAGATTGGTGACATCAACACTCGAAGTATGGACCCGATCAGTTAGATCAGAAGGTTGTTAGAGGCACAATGGTAAGATAACTAGTGGTAATTATTGATAGAAGAGGATTTTTTCAAAATTCGTGTGGGGACGATTGTGTGGGAGTCCTTTTATCTTAGCGACTGTGCCAAAACCTGGTAGCTCAGATGACTGACAAATGAATTGAGACCAGGAAGGTCTCGGTAGATTTTGGAAAGCAGCCATGTGGCAACATATTGTTTCGGGCTGTTTTAGTGTTTGCGCATTATTAGCATTTGTGCTTTAGGTTGCAAGTACGGACGAGATAGCTGATTGATTAGGAAGTGACAAGTGACTCACAGTAGGATTAAATAATCTCAGAGTAGTCGATTTGATCCTGTTACGTAGCTCTTGTCTGAGTCTAACCATTGCAAGGATGGATCTTCTACTCGATGGATTATTTGATCCTTCTGTCAAGAACAAGTGCTCTATGGTTGACTATGGTCAATGATTTTTCTCGAATGGTAGCATCAAGATAACCAAGGCAGAGAGTGTGCATTTGGTCGGTCAGTCGAGGAAAATTAAGCTTGGAAAAGCTCAACATGGATGGTTTGTCAGGGATTCATACCACCTCGAGACTGCAGATTCCAGACAAAATAGATGTGATCTTATTGCAAGGAATTTGTTTATCTTCGGATTTTAGAACCCTGCGAGGGTTGGTTACGGTTACCTTGGGAAGGCTAGGGTGTGTCCGGGGTTGTGGTCATGTTACTTGAGTTGTTTGGCGTGTAAGTCATGGTAAGGAATGATTTCAAGGACGAAATCTAATTTAAGTGGGGGGGGGGAGTTGTAACACCCATTTATTAAATAAATAAATAGAAAAAAATAATATGAATAGTAGCCCTAAAATACATAATATCTAGTAGGGTGTTGTTTTTGGGGAGCCAAATGTTATAATTTAGATTATTTGGGGGTTAAAGTGTAGTTTCAGGATTTATTTTGTAAAGATTTATAGAAGACAAGGAGTATTTGGTATGTATTAGACTTAATATGAAAGTATTTATGGAAGCATGGGCTAACGAGTAAATTTTGGACCTAAGTTGAAAAGGTTTTGTAGTGGAGGGGCCATTTGGTAACATGAGGACTTCAGTTGAAAATAATTTGTAGATGGAGGGGCTGCTTGGTAAAATTTCATACTTAATTTATAAGGGATTTCATAAAGCAGGGTTTAAATGGTAAACATTGGAGCTAATTTGAAAAGATTATTATGGGGAGGGCTGGAAGTGTAAAAATGAAACAAGATTTGAAATTCATGGGCATAACCCATCACCCTCCTAGTTGCCTTCATATATATTGTAACAAACCCTAACCCTAATGGAACCTCATCAGCCACCACCACCACCCTTATACCTCCCTTCCACCTCTGGCGTCGCCATTCGTTGAAACACCACCGTCGTGCCCTGCTGTTGGTGACAAAGACGACCGCCGGTGAAGCTATGAGCGCCCATTGCCACCTCTCTGTTGTCCTCCCTTTTCTTCTTCTCTTTTTTTTTCGCTGTTCACATCCTTACTCGGCTGTTGCCGGTGCCGTTCCGAATGCCGCCCGCTTTGGAGCTCATCCCACAGCAGCTAACAGCCGCCGCCACCGCTTGTACAACCAATGAAGGAGACTGTTCCATCGCTTTTTTCCCTCCGACTGCCATAAGCCACCGTGAGCGTAGCTGTGTTTGGATGCATTTACGGCATGAACTCGCGTATTTTGATGTGTTTATTGGGCAGGGGACCAAGAGAAATCATCGCCACCACCGTGAGGTGGTGGCTGTCATCACAAATCACCACCTACCGCCATTTCAACTACCTTCTACCGTCACTGCCGTATTTTCACACCACAAGCCACCGTGGGAGGTGGCTATGAGTTTGTGTATGGTTGTGTATTCATGTAGACCTATCTTTTTGGTTTTCATAAGGTTTTAGGTGTGATGGTTTGGCCGGAAAACCCACCACCGCCACCGTGAGGTGGTGGCTGCCACCATGTACCACCGTTCGCCACCACAAGGGTGGTTGTGTGTGTGTGTTTTTACCTTGTTGTGTGTGTGTTTATTGATGGGTTTTGAGTATTACATCATTCCTATGGTGCACATGCAAACCTTAATGCTTGGATCTAGTTTTTCTAATTGTACATGCAATAATTGTCCAAGACTTGCAAACCCTAACCTAGCATATCATAAAAATCGAAATCAACAAGATAGAATCATACATTCGATTGTTCCTTGAAGAACTTCAGCTCCTGAGAACTTTATCACCTCAAGTGTTGTGCCTCTAATAGATCACAAACACCAAATCAAGTCGGAGAATATTAGAGAGCGAGGGAAGGCTAAATCCGGCTCTTAGGAACTCTTAGGGTTAGGTGTAGCCGAATTTAGGAAGCCACGGGTGTCCTTGTATAGGTGAGGAGTTAGGGTTTCAGTCAAACACTGAACTGGTTGCTTAGGCTCTAAGCAGCCCATAATATCCTTCTGGAATCCCTTCTTGGACGAAATCTTATGGGATATCCATAAGGATTTTGTCCACTCAATACTTTAGGGTTTCCTTAGCCCAATTTGCAATTATCCAATAATTACAATATCATTCCCCTTAGTTTAATTAATCTTTTTTGACCACAAAATTATTTCTAATTTAATTATTGACCAATATTAATTAAACAATATGATTTCTCCATTAGTATATTATTCTCATAATATATTAATAAATCATAATTACCTCTTTCTTTTTTATTCATCCAGTCAAGCTGCTTTGGTGAAGGCAACCCAAAAGGACCATGCTACTATCGGGTCAAGTACATACCAATTATAGTTAGAGGCTTAGACACCTAATCCAACAGTCTCCCACTTTGATAAGTCTAGTAACTATAAATGCATGCATGTCTTCATAATCCGATTAGCAATCGTAGCTCTCAAAAGCTTCTGTCAACACTGACCTAGTCAAATGACACGTCCTATAGGGATCGTATAGTCCTCCGTTATCAAGATATCCTGTGGACAATGACATGGACCATAGTCATACTTATTGTCCGTCAATTTGTTTCCCGATTTCTGATTTATCTGACATAGAACTTAATTGAACACATCAACTTAGTCCTGACCGGGCCCGCCACATAAGTCAAACCAAATCATCGAGGGGCCCAAGATATCGCTTTTACCCTTGTGGGATAAAAAGAGGAAATAAACTTTGACTCATATGTTTGTACTTTTTTCTCATCAAATCGTACACAACAATACATTTTATAACATCAAGTTACTGATGCGTTTAGGCATTATCAATACACAACCAAGTCGCAAACAACAACTCATATATCTAGGTTTAAAGAGTATATGATATTATCGTCTTACAATCACTCACGATTAAATTCCATGAAGTGATTCATGTAAGTGTGGGTTTAATCCAATAATCAATTCTCTTTTCAGGAGCACTCATGAACGTTGTAGCAAACTTTTGCTATGTCTACATGCTTTACACAGTCTACAAGCCAATTCATGACAGTCTTCCTTCATACCTACTTCTAATGTATGATCGACTGTGGATAGTGAGAATAATATTTTTATTCAGGAAGTCAAACTTGCAAAGTGAAACAATTATAAATAATTAACACAAGACAGTAACTTATAAATTAATCACCTTTTATTTAATCATCAAACGTTAATTACAATTTATCTATTACAAGTTTCTAAACACTATCTAATCACTAAAACTAATATCGTCCTTCATCCCAATGCTCCTAGCGTGCTGCAAGTGCTTAACCCTAATCAGTCCCTTCGTAAGTTGATCTGCTGGGTTTTCCTCTGATGAACCATCTTCTCTATGAGGAGTTCCTCTTCCACCCGATGTCTAATAAAGTGATATTTCCTGTCGATATGTCTGGATCTTCCATGATCTCTTGGTTCCTTTGTTAAGGCAACCGCACCTTCGTTATCGCAGAAAATTTCCATAGGCTCCTTTATGGCCAGTACAACTCCAAGGTCTCCAATGAAGTTTTTTCGCCATATTTCCTCCTTTAACGCCTCGCTTACTGATTTGTACTCTGATTCACATGTTGAATCAGCCACGATATCCTGCTTGGAACTTTTCCATGTCACTACTGCATTTAGGGTAAAGACGCAGCCTGACAGTGATTGGAAATTATCTCGGTTTGTCTAAAAACTAGTATCACTATACCCTTGTAATCTCAAGTTATCACTCGCTCCGGTGATAACAAACCATTCCTTGGTCCTTCGTAGGTACTTATGAATATTCTTTACTGCGGTCCAATGAGCTCTGCCAGGGTTCCCTTGATATCTGCTGACCATGATCAAGGCGAAGGCCACATCAGGATGAGTACATGTCATAGCATACATGATTGAGCCAACTACGGAAGCATAAGGTACTCTGCTTATCTATGCTATCTCATCATCTATACTTGGGCTCTATGTCTTACTCAGTTTGGTTTTGCTTTGGATTAGTAAGTCCCTTTTCTTGGAATTCTCCTATTAGTCTCTTACTCCTATATTTCAAAATCCTTATACCCAAAATATAAGCAGCTTCTCCGAGGTCCTTCATATTGAAGCACTTCCAAATCCAGGATTTAACCTCCTGCAAGGTTGGGACGTCATTTACTATGAGTAGTATGTCATCCACATACAACACGAGAAAGCTAACTATACTCCCACTAACTTTTACATATACGCAAGACTCATCCTCGCTTCTCGTAAAGCCAAACTCTTTGACTTTCTCATCGTAACAAAGATTCCATCTATGAGATGCTTGTTTCAATCCATAAATGGATTTCTTAAACTTACACACTCAGTTATGATGCTTCACATCGACAAAACCCTCTGGCTGACTCATGTAAATATCCTCAGCCAACTTCCCATTGAGGAAAGCGGTTTTGACATCCATCTGCCATATTTCATAGTCATGAAACGCTGCTATGGCTAGCATAACCATTATAGACTTAATCTTTGCAACTGGAGAGAAGGTCTCATCATAGTCCAAGAGTTTGAGAAAATCCCTTCGTAACCAATTGCGTCTTATACGTGTGTACTTTCCTATCCATGTCGGTCTTCTTCTTGAAGATCCATTTGCACCAGACCGTCTTACGACTTGGTACATTGTTAACCAAGTTCCAAACTTATTTGTCATACATGGACTGAATCTCGACTTCCATTGCCTCTTTCCATTTCGTAGAATCTGGGCCTGCCATGGCTTTCTTGTAGCAGTTAGGTTCATCCAAATTTACTAGTGTACTATCACTAATAACCGTATCACCCTTAGTTGTTATATGGAAACCATACAACACAGGTGGAACACTAACTCTACTGGAACGTCTAAGAGGTAGGGACTCGTCAACAGGTTCAACCTGAGTTTCCTCCTCAGGTTGATCACTAGTGTTAGAGGTTCCTTCATCGCTTGAATCTTGAAGCTCTTCAAGATCAATTTGCCTCCCACTTTCCTCTTGGAATATGAGTTCTCTCTCGCGAAAGACCCCTCTCCTTGAAATGAAGACAACATTTTCACTCGGTTTAGAGAAGAGATATCCAAAAGACTTCTATGGATAGTTGATGAAAATACAATGCTCATTACGAGGTTTGAGCTTGTCGTGATTTTCTCGTCTTACGAAAGCCTCGCAACCCCAAACCTTGATATGTGCCAAAGAGGGAACTTTCCCTGTCCACATCTTGTGAGGTGTTTTGCCAACCTTCTTAGTTGGGACTAAATTAAAGATATGGGTTACAGTCTCTAAGGCATACCCCCAGAATGAGATAGGTAGCGAAGCACGACTCATGATGGAACGAACCATGTCCAACAAGGTTCGATTGCACCTCTCAGCTACACCATTGAGTTGTGGTGTCCTCGGTGGAATCAAGTGTGAAACAATTCCACAGTCCTTGAAATACTCGTGGAACTCGATAATAAGATACTCACTACCCCGATCTTATCGTTTCATCTTTATCTTCCTGCCCAGGTGATTCTCCACTTCTTGTTGAAATTCTTTGAACTTTTCAAATGTTTCTGACTTATGCTTGATTAAGTAGATATACCTATATCTGTTATAATCAACAGTAAAAGTCACATAGAAGCGGCTCACATCCCTTGTGGTGGATCTGAAGGGCCCACATACATCAGTATGTATGAGATCCAACAAACCCTCACCCCTTTCACAAGTACCAATGAAGGGTGACTTGGTCATCTTTCCAAATAAACAAGACTCGCAAGTTTCATCTAATTTTAGGTCAAATGACTCCAACACTCCATCCTTTTGGAGTTATCCCATGCGCTTCTTGTTAACATGTCCAAGACGACAATGCCACAAACATGCTTTGTCCAAACCATTAGACGAATCAATTTGCAACACATTATTTCCTAAGTTGTCTACAACCATCACAATTTCATACATTCCATTACAAGGCAATGCTTCAAAGTAAAAAGCACCATTCAAGAAAGCATTAATAGAACCAATTTCATTATTAAACGAAAATCTAAAACCTTTTTTATATAAACCATCAAAAGAAATAATGTTTCGTGTCATTTCTGATGAGTAGCAACAATTATTCAAATCTAGATCTAACCTACTACTAAGCACTAGAGAGTAAAATCCAATCTTGGTGACAAGCGATGCTTTCCTATTCCTAATGACCAAGTTCATCTTCCCATGTTCCACATCCTTACTTCTTCTTAGACCCTACAAATCAGAACATATGTGAAAACCACATCATTTATTAAGGACCCAAGAACTAGCCTGTGATGAGTTATTAGATTGAATAGCATAAATATCTGCAAAGGTTGGCTTTACCTTCCCATCCTTGATGTCCTACAGATACTTCAGGCAGATTCGTTTCCAATGCCCTTTCTCACGACAGTAGAAGCACTCTTCTTCTTTAGGGTCGGCAGAGGGGGTATCAGAACCAACTTTGGTCCCACTGGAAGAGGATCCATCATGCAGGCTTGCCCTTGTGGCTCTTATAAGGAGCCTTCCTTTTCTTTCCTTTACCTTGCCCAATAGCCATGACAGGGGCAACATCAGTAGGAGTTGATGCAAGAGATTTGCCCTTCAGACTACTCTCAGCAGTCCCGTCACACCCCCAAACCGAGATTGCGGAAACAATCGGGGGGGAGGGGGTTGGAGGACGTCATGTACAGTATCATAACAATGCAAAATAGTAAAACAAGCAACAACATCCATTGCATTAATAATACATTTAATACATGTGTGTTCTTTGTATAGTTTGTATGACACCAAAAATGTATATCAAAAATAAAAGACGAGTCTTGTATACACTCCATCTTCTCAAAACCTATGCAAATGACCCTGTCTACTGGTTCCATGAGAATACAAGTTATTTTGAAAAGAGAGTATCAACATTTAAGTTGGTGAGTTCATATGCATTTAGTGTTTAATGTTTGTATTTGTTTCATGAAAATGCTTGTAAGTTCCCTAGAAAGTCCCATATTTTCTACAATAAATGAAAAGTAGTCTTTGACCCCAAGACTCAAATGTTTTGTACTTGGTAATGTTGTAAATGTATGTTTGCATCTTGAAAACAATGTAATTGTATTTTTTCCATATTTGTAAATTATCTTTACTAGAAAGATAGTATGCATGTTCATGTGTGAACATCACTGTATGTATGTACTAGAAAATAATAGTTTGCAGTAGTATTGTTTAAAATAAAACCACTAAAGCAATGTTTATCTAGTAAATCGTATTTTTTAGTTAATGATTAATGTGAATGATGTTATAACCATACTTGATTGACTAGTATAAAACATGACGTTCTTCACGCCTCGAAAGAAAAGGTATGACATTTGTCACACGTAGACCTGCCGGCCCCAACTCTAGCTAATTGCCAAGGTGCAGGATTGTCATCATGTATAGATCTATACACAAACTCACACTCTCCCTCTAGGAGACTCTGGTTATAAAGCATGACTTAGCAAGGATGTTGTTAAGTACCATGAAGTAGTATTTCACATTCCAGTTAACTTGTTTACTTAAAGTATGTTTGTGTTTCTTGTTCTTGAAAACGAATAGTGTACTCTATAATGAAAAATAATAGTATATATGTATTGATTCATGTAATGTTTCTCTGAGCTAGTAAATAGTATGTATTGGTTCTCTAAATTATACCTATTATAGTTTACTAGTATGTTTGTTTGTGCT
This sequence comes from Lactuca sativa, assembly GCF_002870075.4. Taxonomy (NCBI): domain Eukaryota; kingdom Viridiplantae; phylum Streptophyta; class Magnoliopsida; order Asterales; family Asteraceae; genus Lactuca; species Lactuca sativa. The sequence goes on from NC_056624.2 coordinate 145,656,044, forward strand.
GTAAGTGATTTAGAGAAAAGACCCATTTGCTCAATATCTACAAATGACTTAAGTATGTTTCTAAAATGAGTTTTAATATTCATGAGTATATTTAGCATGTATAATTATGATTTAGCCGACAGTTGGACTGGTGATCCTACCCTAAGCCCACAACCAAACAAGGAACATGAGTTAAGGCAATAACAATAGTCCTAAGTCTGTTAAAGCCTAATTATACATAAATATACAAATAAATATGATTTTTGATTTAAAAACAACAATCTAAATAGTTTGAAAAGAGTTTTGACAATATTAAAAGATTTAAAAAAGCATATGATTTCTTTTGACAATTTGCATCTGTATGTAATAGTTAACACAATTCTATTGTGTTCTACTTGTATTCTCCCCCTATAAACATTAGAAATACATAAATTTTAGGGGTATGAACTCACCTTTTGTGAGTGATTCGATTGAAGGTTTGATATAGGTAGTTATTCCCATGAGTTAAGTCCTATAACAAAATCTCGTCCTAAACACAATTCACGTAATATATATGTATACAATTAGTGAATATATCACAAGTATGTTAAGGAAACAACCTAATATGTAAGATTTACTTACAAATAAGTGTGTAAGAACTGAAGTCGGTTGGCTGTAGTAGTTTACGGCCAAACAAGGGCATTTACGGCCACAAACGAGGTTCTCGACCACTTAAAGATTCAGGTGTTTTCGGCTGAAGACTCAAGTGTGGTGTTCTTGGTGTTCTTAGTGAAACTAAGGAGAATCAAGTGTTTTCGGCTGAAGGTATGAAGATTGGAAGGCGAAGGCTTGATGATATGAAGAACAATAAATGAATCTCGCAAGATCTTAAGGAGATTCAATCTATTCTCGTATGATAGTTGAGAAAGAATGGGAGTTTTCGGTTCAAGATCTTGAGAGCAAATAGTCTAACGCCGCGTTTCTGGTATGTATTTGATCTACTTTTATACCATTTGTATTAGTCACTCGACGAGTGGCAGCCCCAACTCGTTGAGTAGATGCGAGGTTGAGACGTGGGTTTATGTAATCTACTCGCTGAGTCCGCGCTTGGACTCGACGAGTAGGCTAGTCTGGATGAAACCCTAATTAAAGGGTTTGCACCCTTATTAAACAACATTATGAGCTTCAGGTGCAGCCTCCATCACCTTCGGAGCATTACTTTTGAAACCCTAATTCCCATTTGGCAACTTGAGCTTTCTTAGTGACTTTGAGGGTTTTTGGTGCATTATGTATCTAGTAGAAGAGTTGGAAGGAAGAAGGATCAAGGGAGAAGGACTAGATCCAGGAGCAACATCAGTTTCTTTTCACTTTCAGGTAATCAAGCTCAAAACTTAATTTGTGGTTTTATAGATTTTCTCCTTTGCCCCTTTATGGAGTTTTGGAGTCAATAAGCTTGATCCTTAAGACTTGGACATCCCAAGTTGATTCACCTTTAGATCTAGACTCTAGAACCAAGTTCATGGCATAAAGATGCAAGCTTTATGACCATATTAGCCCATGCACCTCTTTGGACCTCTTTTTGGGTCCTTAAAGCTTATACTTCCATGCATGAACGTAAAGTTCATAACTTTATGTGTTAGATCGACCTTAGAAGTCTAGATATACCTTTTGGATGAGAGTTGTACATCAGAAATCAAGTTATAGAATTGGACAATAGGCGGCTCGACGAGTTGTTCTTGGAACTCGGTGAGTCCGGGGCTTGAGTCCCCAATCTGTTGTGGTTCAAAGGAGCCCAGCTGAGTGATAGCAGGAATTTAGACAGGTCCAGAGGAGGGATTTGACGTATTAAGACACAACCATAATTTGGAAACCGTGGGACTCGACGAGTGTAAGAACACACTCGGAGAGTCCAAGGCAATCTTCTTACCCACAAGAACAGACTCGACGAGTTGTTCTAACAACTAGCGAGTCGTAGACTAGACGTGTTTATATGATGAAGAAGGATTCGGTGAGTTGTTCATACAACTTGGCGAGTCAGATGAAGGTTGAATCAATGTTATTATGGAAGGAGAACTCGTCGAGTCTTTGCTAAACTCGACGAGTAGAGTCGGGTTGGGGAATAGAAGAAAGGATAAGGACTCGGCGAGTTGGCGGCCCAACTCGGCGAGTCAGGTCAACTAGCGATTGACACTGACCAGGATATTGACTTTGGCCACGGGTAAAATAGTCACTTTACCCTAAGATTAGTATCAATGTTTAACTAAGTGTCTTTATGGGAGTAGTAGCTGGGGAGTTATCGGAGCAGCCGTCAGAAATTTGCAGCTCAGCGTTCCAGAAATCAACTTTACGAGGTGAGTTTCCTTCCAGTAGGAATGGGTCTACGACCATATTGCCGACCAGTTTAGATAGCAGTAGTTCCGGACTGCGGTCAGATGCCGGGGCGGTCCCGAGAAGTAGTACATTATGCTTGATGTCTTTGTGATTCAGGAACGTCTATGTGTTATGTGTTCCGGACTGCGGTCCGATGCAGCATGCAGTATATGTGTTATTGTTATATGCTATGATTATGTTATGCTATATTCAGTCAGTTCCGGATCTCGGTCCGATTTAGTGGGCAAGGCCCTAGTTAGTTCCGGACTTCGGTCCGATGCAATGGGCAAGGCCCTAGTCAGTTCCGGACTTCGGTATGATGCAGTGGGCAAGGCCCAATATGTGTTTATTATGTTATTTTATGGTATGTGCTAGTTTGGGGGAGCTCACCAAACTTTGTGCTTACAGTTTCAGTTTTGGTTTCAGGTACTTCAGCTAGCAAGGGGAAGGGCTCGGGATGATGACATGGCACCCACCACAGTTTTAGCCTGGGAGTTAGACTCTGTTATTTGTGACATGATTTGACATCAGTTGTGATATGAGACATATTTTATGACATTTTGAGACACACAACTTAGGGTTTTAATATACGGTATTTGATTTCGTGGTTTTCGTAATGTTTTTGAAACGAAATTTTTGGCTTGTATTTTTGGGATGTTTCAAGTTGGTATCAGAGCCTTGGTTTAAGGGTTTCGGGCGCACTTCCGAGTGTGTCTGAACTCAAAATAAGGAAGTGGTATAAAGTTTTCAAAAGAAAAGAGTTTTAGAAAAGCAAAAAAGAAACTTAAAAAGAAAAGAGTTTTTGAAAAAGAGAAAGGGTGTAGTGCATGCGATCAGCCGAGCTCAAGTAAGTACTCCCAGATTACCCATACAAGTTTATTCTATGTTATGATTACTAGATTTATTAGAACATCATGCTAGATTAGGACTAAGGATCTAGGAAGGATGCCTTACGTGCCTGTTATATGTGTTCAGCTCTATGAGAACCGCATGCTAGTACAGATTAGTCAGGACGATAATCTGAGTAGTATATGCTTGATTATGTGTACTCAATGCCTGAATGCTGTTTTCTTTGTGCTTTTAGGAGTTCTAGTTGTCTTTCACTAACTAGTAAACGAATATGTTAAGTTACATATTGCAAGGACTAAATAATTTCAGAAGGTTAAGTCTAGCTCTATTTCGCAACTCTTGTTTGAGTCCACCCGTTGTAGAGTAGGATCTCTCATTCGAAAATTTATCTAGTCTGACTAATATGTAATAGTATTCGCGAGCTAGTTAGGGGAAGAAAGCGAGGACTTCTTATGCAGATGATGGCAGAGAGAGTTGGTGATTACCCTAGGGCAAGCCTAGGATGAGAGTAGCAGAGGACAATAACAGTAGAAGGGACTTGGAGTAGTCAAGGCAATTCTTGAGGAAAGCACGGATAGATGTGGAAGGTAGTATGTGATCCCTCTAGATATATCAATATTTCTGACAGTTGTCACTATGTGTTTTCAGAATGGTGGTGCTACGCTCTAGACTTGCAGTTGGCAGTTCAGGTGAGGGATCAAGCTCGGTCTCGGGGACCAAGCAGTTAGATGAGTAGACTAGGGAGTTTCTCTCCTAAGAGATCACACGTACTATTCTCGAGCAGACTCCTGTGATCTTTGGTTTGATCAAGGAAGGTATTATGGAGCTCAGGGATGAGAGATTGGGCATGTTTCGTGGTGAGGTGGTGGCCATGATGGGGTCGCGCACGCTCACCTTCAGGGAGTTCAGAGCCTGTGGAGCTCCCGATTACCAGGGGGTCCGATTGTAACACCCAAGATTTTGAAAGCCAAGAAAGTAAAGGAAACCCTAAATTTAAGAGGGACTCGACGAGTCAAAGGAAGGACTCGGCGAGTCGGAGCGGGATCCGGGTCGATAAGAAAGTGACCAACTCGACGAGTCGGCCAAGTGGACTCGGCGAGTCTGGTCTGTGCGAGGAAAACCCTAAATCCGGGGCTTGGAGCCTATTTAAGCATCTTAATCTTCTTCCTAGGGCTCCTTTACAGCCTCTTGCACCCAGAACGCCGCACCTTAAGCCCCCATTGTGTTCATTCAAGCTTCTAGCCATTTTTGAGTGGGTCTAAGGAAGAAGAAGGAGTGGGAATCCTTGAAGCATCAGGGAGTGGCTTTGGATCTGAAGTTTGGGAAGCATTTTAGAGCATTGGAAGGTATCAATTCGTTTCTCTCCTCCATATTTTTCCTTGGTTATGAGTTTTGGGGCTTTTGAGCCATGTTTAAGATCAATCTTGAGCTTGAGGTCCAGATCTGAGGTTGCTACCTCAGATCCATGTTTATTTTGGTATGTAATTCCATAAAGTATCAGCCATTGGGTGGAAATTGGAGTCTCTTGGTCCTAAACCCTAGCTATGGGTGTACATTGCCTAGATCTCACTCTCTACACGTAAAGTTTGCAACTTTACGTGGGAAATAGGCTTGGGGAGGGTAGATCTTTAGTTTGGAGCTCATGCATGACTCGGAAGTCCTCTGCATGTAAGTGGATCTTAGTGGACTCGACGAGTCCTTCGAGTGGACTCGGCGAGTAGCTTGAAGATGAGGAGGAACTCGACGAGTGGGATGAACAGCTCGTCGAGTCGGATGGAGATGGGCATGAACTCGGCGAGTTGAATGAACAACTCGGCGAGTTGGATGAAGATTGCCGTGTGCTCGGCGAGTCTGTTCTTAGACTCGGCGAGTCAGGTCGAGTGGTCCCAAACCCTTCGAGTTAAGACTCGAGTCAGCAAGTCGAGCCGGGACTCAGTGAGTTGGACAGGACAGGAATCGAGAATCAATAAACTCGGCGAGTCAGGGGCTGACTCGGCGAGTAGAGCCGCGAGTGGAAGGACTCTGGATTTATGCACTCGGCGAGTCAGTAGGGTGACTCGGCGAGTAGGGTTGACCTGGAGGGCTGACTTTGACCAGGGTTGACTTGGTTAACCTTTGGAGGTCAGTTAGACTAAGTGTTATATGTATATTGATAGCTCGGAGAGCTAGAGGAGCAGCGGTTCAGGGTATTGTTGAGTAGCAGCCAGAGGTTTATCAGCAGAGCTCAGCAGTTCAGGTGAGTTACCTTCCAGTAGCGGTGGGTCTAAGGCCACAATGCCGACCCACCAGTAGGAGATGTATGGTAGATGATTGTCTCTGTGATATCATCTAAGGTTGCTATTACCTGATATGTTATATGCTAGCGTGATATGTTGTATGTGATAGTAGCCGAGTTCGGTCACTAGGACCGAAGGGTAGTCAGACACCCCAGATACGTCTGACAGTATGTGACGATATGTATGCATGCTGGCTTGTTATGTTATATGTGATCGTAGTAGTAGGGGTGAAATAGTCCCCGAGGATCGGTTGTGAGGACCGATGGGTAGTCAGCACCCCAGAATGGCTTGACACGGGTAAGACGGCACCCCAGAATGGCCGTATGGGTAGGTCAGCACCCCAGAATGGCTTGACACGGGTAGGTCGGCACCCCAGAATGGCCGTACCGGGTAGTCAGGCACCCCAGAATAGCCTGTCAGTATATATGTTATGTGTTTGTATGGTATGCGGTACGTTGGGGGAACTCACTAAGCTTCGTGCTTACGGTTTTCAGTTTTGTTTTCAGGTACTTCCGGTAGCGGAGGGAGGAGCTCGGGGTGATCGCATGGCACACACCATAGATTAGTCAACCTGGGAATGTTTACTCTGATAATGATATTATGTTTTGAATTTAATACTCGAAAGTTATGTTTAATTTATGATATGTTTTTATAAATCTAGTTTTAGTAATGTTTTAAAAGAAATTTTTAGTCGTGATTTTTGGGTCGTTACAAGTTGGTATCAGAGCCTTGGTTTGAGGGATTCGGGCATACTCTCGGGTGTGCCTGAACTCAAACTGAGGGGTCGGATGAAAAGTTTTCAAAATGTGAAAAGACAGTTTTGTAAAAAGAATTTTGAGAAGGAAAAACAGTTTTAGAAAAGCAAAAAGAATCCAGAAAGAAAAGAACTTTGAAAAGAGAAAAGAGTTGTGGTGCATGCAATCAACCTAGCTCAAGTAAGTACTCCCAATTTACCTATACAAGTTATATTATGATTATCAGTATCAGTTTCAGTATCAGTTTCAGTTTCAGTTTCGGTTCCAGCTTCAGTAGAACAGCATGCTAGAATTGGACTAAGGATCTAGGATGATGCCTTATGTGCCTGCTTTATGTGTTCAGCTTTATGAGAATTGCATGCTAGTATTGAGTAGACAGCAGTAGGATAGCCTGTGTAGGTTATGCCTGATAGCATGAGCTTAGCATTGTATGCTAGTGCAGTTTCTTGTTATGAGAATTGTTTTGCCTGAGTATGTTTCCTTTATCCGAATGCTGCTTTCTTTGTGCTTTGTGGGACTCTGAGCGATGGGAGTTAGCCATTAAGTGAATACATCACATCACATGTGATCAGGGTCGAATAATCTCAGAGTGCTGGATTTGGCCCTATTGCGCAGCTCTTGTCTGAGTCCAACCGTTGTAGGGACGAGACTTTTACTCGAAGGATTATCCGAGCCTCGTTATATGTGATGGTATTCAGGTGGTGGCTAATTGGCATTACAAGGAGGCCTTCAGCAGCTGAGGACTGTTTGGGTAGAATCGGAGGTTCCCTAGGGCAAGCCTAGGATGAGAGTGGCATAGATCAGTAGAAGAGTAAAGGGGACTTGGTGGAGTTGAGGTAACTCTTGAGGAAAGTACGGATAGATGTGGAAGGTAGTAGGGGCCCATACTACTGAAAGCAGAGGATCCGTATTCGATTCAAGAGGGGCCGAGGCAAAATCAAGGAACTAGTAGAGTATGTGAGAGATCCCTCAGCAGTAGTATGAAAATTGATCAGGATTTTGTTATATGTTCAGCATGGTGACGTTGCGCGAGATACCAGTTAGCAGTTCAGGTGTCGAGGAGGGGTCTGGCTCGGGCTTTAGAGCCGGGCAGCTTGAGGATAAGATAAGGGATTTCATTTCCGCAGAGATCGTGCGCAGCATCATTGATCAGACTTCAGTAATTTTCGGTTCAGTTAGAGAGGCCATTGTGGAGCTCATGGACAGTCATCTTGAGGCCTTTAAGGCCGGGTTAGGACAGATTGGGGCTCGTCTAGGTCCCGAATCTTATGGAGTTTAGGGATCCATCAAGGAGGGAGATCCTATTTCTAGCTCCTGCCATCAGGGGGCAGGGGTGAGTGGGGAATTTTGTCTCCAAGAGGGACCATTGCATGATTGGATAGTTGAGGAAGTTTCGCGAGCCATTCGCGAGGATCTGCCCGACATGGTCGTGAGGATCACTGATAGATTGATAGCGAGGCTTCAGGATCAGACATCTGTTGTTCAGTTAGCAGGCGTTGCCGTTGGGGTAATGCAGGAGCGAGAGTCGGGCAGGAAGTCAGAAGGGAAAAGGAAAATTGATGAGACTCAGGTAGCCACAGGTTCGGGTAAGAGGCCCAAGGGTCCAGATTTGAGGACAAGGAACTATCAGAGCCGCAGTCGATGCGGGAAGTGCGGAAGGACGCATATGGGTGTGTGTAGGCGTAGGAGTGGTGGCGATGCTGGGTGTTTCAAGTGCGGCCAGATTGGTCATTTTAGCAGAGACTGTGTTGTTACCATCGCCCAGGGGCTTGATCCGTTATGTTTCCATTGCAGTCAGAGGGGCCACAAGAAGGCCCACTGTCCGAGTTTGTATCCAGCAGGGCAGGTGCCAGCTCCTGCCCTTGGGACTTCGAGTACCGCCAGCAGTTGTCGAGGCCCGGCAAGGGTGCCTACGGCTCAGAGCCGAGTTTTCCGGTAGATTTTAGCAGGGATTCGAGCAGCACTGAGTAATGAAGGTGCGTAACTTTTGTTTTTCTGTCAGCTTATGTCATGATTATATTGTTATGGTTCTGCATCAAATTGTGGTATAAGTATTGTGTTATTGTGTGGCTTGCTTGTGATTATGTTATATGCCATTTGCATACCTCGGATAATTGGTTGGTAGTTAGGGGATGTGCTCTTATGGAGAAGGTTTCGGAGGATGCAGTAACTATAGCATGGTTGGGAGAGATTTGGTTCGTTTCGCTAGTTCGGAGTGGTTAGTGTTGGGATGGATTGGTTAGATCCCTAGCTATGGCAGGCTTGGGCTCCTTAGCAGAATGATTATAGAATGGCAGCAAAGATCGGGATCTCTTTTGAGTGTGAAGCAGCAAGGGGTAAGCAGGATCGAAGTGGGGGAGAACCCTCCGGGGATACATGGATAAGAGTCTCGTAGACCCAGAATGAGTGCGCAGCCTCCGAGAAGAAATGGTAGTAGCACAGTGATGGATGGATTGAGAAGTTCAGAATTGGGAGTTCGAGAACTTTTCCCAGCAGTTAGTTCATGTAATCGAGATGGTTAGAAGCTGGTTGGGAATCCAGGAATGGAGGACCACCTGTCGGACGCATGAGAGTCGGAATGAAGATCTTGAGAACGGGTAGCAAGAGATGTTTTCGTATTGGTAGCCAGTGTCTGAGGTGGCGTGCAGGTTGCGTAGATTCAGGAGTTGGGAGGGTGGAAACTTCCCAACAACAACTTCTTGTATCCGGATTAGTAAACGGTTGGTTTGGGAACCAAGCCGAAGGATTCCTCGACGAAGCGCTAAGTATATCAAGGATATAAGATGTAGGGGATGATGCAGAATTCAAAGTCTAAGGACTGTTTTTTTTAGAAATCGGGATGAGGAATCACTAGCGGGACTAGGGATAGTCAGGATGTTCTCGAAGTAGTAGTGTTGTAAGTCTGCGGGGGTAGCCGTAGCATTCACTAGCAGTCAGATAGCAGTAGTAGTGTTGTAAGTCTGCGGGGGTAGCCGTAGCATTCACTAGCAGTCAGATAGCAGTAGTAGTGTTGTAAGTCTGTGGGGGTAGCCGTAGCATCCACTAGCAGCCAGATAGTATTAGAGAGAGTTGTAAGTCCGCAAGCGTAGTCGCAGCCTTTTATCAGATTGGTAGGTAGCATGAGCGCGTGTTAGATGTGGGAAAGCAGTTGTACCCACCAGTTCGGGTGCAGCAGTGAGGATATGGGAATCCACGGGTTAGATTTCGAATTTCCCAAATGGATCAGTTATGGCTAAGTCAGCAATTTGGGCTTTAACTCGTCACATCAGTTATGAGATCAGAGTCGCGGTGAACCGTTGGGGTTCGGGTATGTTGTGGGCTACAGTCAGTCTGGGAGCCAATATGTTGTTAGTTGTGGAATTGATGATGTCAGGATGTGACGTATGGATCCGATTGGTTGGATCGGAAGGTTGCGAGAGCCACAGTGACAGAATAGCTAGTGGAAACTAGTCCTAGAGGAAGATTTCGTTCAGAAGTCGTGGAAGAGACTAAGTGAGGAGTCCCTTGACTCCACATTTGGGTTGGAGTTCAGTGTTTCAGACAGCTCAGTGTTTCAGTCAGTTCAGTGTCTCAGGCAGCTCAGTGTTTCAGTCAGTTCGGTGTTTCAGGTCGTTCAGCATTTCAGTCGGTTCAGCGTTTCAGGCAGTTTAGAGTTGCAGGCATGTTCAGTATTGCAGGCAGTTCAGTGTTTGGAAAGATTCATAATTTTGGACAGTATTAGTATTTGTGTTGGAACGCAAGTGCTGACGGTATAGTTAGTCGATTTGGAAATGGCAAGTCTCTCTCAGCAGGATCAGTTGAGCCTTCTGCCAAGTGTAAGTGATCTAAAAGGATAGCTAGGCAGGTAGCTTTTCTTTCAGGATGGAAGGCTCGAGTTAGTAGGAGTTGAGTAATCAGATGGGAGATAAGCAAGTTGGTTCCAGCAGCATCGTTTCAGTATGAGCGGCAGAATGGATAGAACAGTTATAGATAGTCGAAGTATCTTCAGGAGTCGCTGGAAGCGACTAGGAGATTGTGATGGAGTGTAGTGACCGGTGGGAGTCCGGTAACTCAGATATCGGTAGATTATTTGGACCGGGTGGAAGACCAGCGCAGGTAGGCGGCTGGTGTTGGGTATTGGAGTCAGATCGCAGGCGGTGGGCCATGATAAACTTCGAGGACGAAGTTCAGTTTAAGTGGGGGAGAGTTGTAACACCCAAGATTTTGAAAGCCAAGAAAGTAAAGGAAACCCTAAATTTAAGAGGGACTCGACGAGTCAAAGGAAGGACTCGGCGAGTCGGAGCGGGATCCGGGTCGATAAGAAAGTGACCAACTCGACGAGTCGGCCAAGTGGACTCGGCGAGTCTGGTCTGTGCGAGGAAAACCCTAAATCCGGGGCTTGGAGCCTATTTAAGCATCTTAATCTTCTTCCTAGGGCTCCTTTACAGCCTCTTGCACCCAGAACGCCGCACCTTAAGCCCCCATTGTGTTCATTCAAGCTTCTAGCCATTTTTGAGTGGGTCTAAGGAAGAAGAAGGAGTGGGAATCCTTGAAGCATCAGGGAGTGGCTTTGGATCTGAAGTTTGGGAAGCATTTCAGAGCATTGGAAGGTATCAATTCGTTTCTCTCCTCCATATTTTTCCTTGGTTATGAGTTTTGGGGCTTTTGAGCCATGTTTAAGATCAATCTTGAGCTTGAGGTCCAGATCTGAGGTTGCTACCTCAGATCCATGTTTATTTTGGTATGTAATTCCATAAAGTATCAGCCATTGGGTGGAAATTGGAGTCTCTTGGTCCTAAACCCTAGCTATGGGTGTATTTTGCCTAGATCTCACTCTCTACACGTAAAGTTTGCAACTTTACGTGGGAAATAGGCTTGGGGAGGGTAGATCTATAGTTTGGAGCTCATGCATGACTCGGAAGTCCTCTGCATGTAAGTGGATCTTAGTGGACTCGACGAGTCCTTCGAGTGGACTCGGCGAGTAGGTTGAAGATGAGGAGGAACTCGACGAGTGGGATGAACAGCTCGTCGAGTCGGATGGAGATGGGCATGAACTCGGCGAGTTGAATGAACAACTCGGCGAGTTGGATGAAGATTGCCGTGTGCTCGGCGAGTCTGTTCTTAGACTCGGCGAGTCAGGTCGAGTGGTCCCAAACCCTTCGAGTTAAGACTCGAGTCAGCAAGTCGAGCCGGGACTCAGTGAGTTGGACAGGACAGGAATCGAGAATCAATAAACTCGGCGAGTCAGGGGCTGACTCGGCGAGTAGAGCCGCGAGTGGAAGGACTCTGGATTTATGCACTCGGCGAGTCACTAGGGTGACTCGGCGAGTAGGGTTGACCTGGAGGGCTGACTTTGACCAGGATTGACTTGGTTAACCTTTGGAGGTCAGTTAGACTAAGTGTTATATGTATATTGATAGCTCGGAGAGCTAGAGGAGCAGCGGTTCAGGGTATTGTTGAGTAGCAGCCAGAGGTTTATCAGCAGAGCTCAGCAGTTCAGGTGAGTTACCTTCCAGTAGCGGTGGGTCTAAGGCCACAATGCCGACCCACCAGTAGGAGATGTATGGTAGATGATTGTCTCTGTGATATCATCTAAGGTTGCTATTACCTGATATGTTATATGCTAGCGTGATATGTTGTATGTGATAGTAGCCGAGTTCGGTCACTAGGACCGAAGGGTAGTCAGACACCCCAGATACGTCTGACATTATGTGACGATATGTATGCATGCTGGCTTGTTATGTTATATGTGATCGTAGTAGTAGGGGTGAAATAGTCCCCGAGGATCGGTTGTGAGGACCGATGGGTAGTCAGCACCCCAGAATGGCTTGACACGGGTAAGACGGCACCCCAGAATGGCCGTATGGGTAGGTCAGCACCCCAGAATGGCTTGACACGGGTAGGTCGGCACCCCAGAATGGCCGTACCGGGTAGTCAGGCACCCCAGAATAGCCTGGCAGTATATATGTTATGTGTTTGTATGGTATGCGGTACGTTGGGGGAACTCACTAAGCTTCGTGCTTACGGTTTTCAGTTTTGTTTTCAGGTACTTCCGGTAGCGGAGGGAGGAGCTCGGGGTGATCGCATGGCACACACCATAGATTAGTTAACCTGGGAATGTTTACTCTGATAATGATATTATGTTTTGAATTTAATACTCGAAAGTTATGTTTAATTTATGATATGTTTTTATAAATCTAGTTTTAGTAATGTTTTAAAAGAAATTTTTAGTCGTGATTTTTGGGTCGTTACAGTCCGAGACCCCATTGCGCGTACTAGATGGTTGGCTGATGTGGCTAACACTTTCCGCACTAGCAGATGTCCCAAGGGGGACAAGGTCCGACTTGCATCCTATCTTTTGAAGGGCAGGGAACGTGATTGGTGGGAGGAGGTCGGACGTGTCATCGGGGATGACACAGCTCTTGATGCTATGACATGGATGGATTTCACGACCAGGTTCAGAGCCGAGTTCGCACCTGTTATTGAGGTGCAACAACTTACTAGGGAGTTACAGGATCTCCACCCGACGATAGAGTTTGCCGGAGATTACCGCCAAGTTCAGGGAGAGGGCTCTTCTCATTCCTCAGTATGCGGCAGACGAGGAGATGAAGAAGGCTCATTACCATGAGATCTTGAGGAGTGATATCAGACAGTTTGTGAGCTGTTCCAGCTGTAAAACGCTGGATGACAAGATTACGAGGGCTTGTGAGAGGGAGATCAATATAGAAATGGAGAGGAAGAGGAAGCTAGAGGTGGTATCTAGCACAAGGAGTTCGGGAAAAAAGCCCAAGGTATCCGATCACAGACCTAGGGGCTAGCAGAGCCACAGTCGGTGTGGAAAGTGTGGGAGGTTGCACGACGGAGTGTGCAAGGTAGGGAGTTCATGCTGCTACAAGTGCGGTCGGACTGGGCACATGAGCAAGGATTGTTCCGCTACTACCACTATGACTCCCACCTCAACATCTGATCTGATTTGCTTCCATTGCAATCAGAGGGGACACAAGAAGTCCCAGTGTCTGAGTTTAGCATCAGCAGGACCGGTGGTGGCACCCGCTCCTGCTACCCTGAGGATTACAGACGGCCGAAAGGGTCGGGCCGAGACACCAGTGGCGAATAGAAGAGCATTCCAGTTGACAGCCGTGGTGGCTCGGACGACTCCTGATGTGGTTACGGGTATGTATCTTCTCCATCATCTCTTTATTATTATTGTTTATTGCTTATGGTTATGTGTTTGTCTATAGGATCGTTCCTAGTGAACGACATCTCAGCTTTAGTATTGTTTGATTCGGGGGCTACCCGATCATTTGTGTCGCTCGCACTTAGCAAGCAATTTAGCAGAGCTCCGGGGGAGCTGGATTGCCCACTTCATGTGGAAATAGTTGATGACAGGACCGTTAGGGTCGCGAGAGTTCATAGAGGATGTACACTACAATTATTTGATGAGCAGTTCTCAGTAAACTTGGTTCCTATTCCCATGCGAGCGAAAAAAGTTATAGTAGGTATGGATTTGTTGAGCCCCAATAGGGCAGTGATTGATTGCGAGCTACAGTTAGTGAGAGTTCGCACTATTAGTGGGGGAAAGTTAGTGATTCAGGGCGAGAGGCCACATCGCATACCGATTTTTTTCTCTGCAAGGAGAGTGAGGCGCTAGTTTCAGTAGGGTTGCGCGGGGTACATCGCCTACTTTATGGATGCCCTGGAGAAGAGTAAGGTGACAGCTGAAGATGTACCAGTGGTACGAGAGTACCTAGATGTATTTCCAGAGAATTTTCCTGGAATACCTCCTGAGAGACAGGTTGAGTTTAGGATTGACCTGGTTCCTGGTACGGCTCCGATAGCCAAGGCACCGTATTGGTTGGCTCCTCCAGTGATGCAAGAGTTGTCTACGTAGTTGCAGGAGCTGCTAGACATGGGTTTGATCAGGCCGACCAGTTCGCCCTGGGGAGCCCCGATCCTGTTTGCGAGAAAGAAGGATTGGTCGCACTGCTTGTGTTTAGATTACCAGGAGCTGAATAAGGTAACGATGAAGAACCATTACCCACTTCCGAGAATAGATGATTTGTTCGACCAGCTTCAGGGGGCATCTTGGTTTTCCAATATTGATCTACGATCCGGATATCACCAGATGCGGGTCAGGGATGAGAATGTTCAGAAGACCGCTTTTAGGACCCGCTATGGTCATTATGAGTTCATGGTAATGCTGTTTGGGCTCACCAACTCTCCAACCGCGTTCATGGGTCTCATGAACCGCGTGTGCAGTCCGATGCTAGATCGGTATGTGATAGTATTCATCGACGACATCTTGGTTTATTCCAAGACTTAGGAGCAGCACGAGGAGAACCTAAGAGAGGTGCTAGAGACACTGAGGGGGGATAAACTTTTCGCGAAGTTCTCCAAGTGTGAGTTCTAGTTGCGCGAGGTGCAATTACTTGGACACCTCGTCAACCAGAAGGGTATACTTGTAGATCCAGCCAAGATAGAGGCCGTGATGCAGTGGGAGGTCCCGATGTTTGCATCTGAGATCCGTAGCTTCCTAGGTCTGGCAGGGTATCACAAGAGATTCATTCAGGATTTTTCCATGATAGCAGTACCGCTCACTCGACTGACTAAGAAGTCAGTGGCGGTTCACTGGGGTCCTAAGCAGCAGTCAGCGTTTGAGACGCTCATGCAGCGATTGTGCGAGGCACCGATTCTTACCCTGCTAGAGGGAGTGGATGACTTTGTAGTCTACTTCGACGTTCTGATCATAGGTATGGGAGCAGTGTTGATGCAGCGATGGCATATGATAGCTTATGCCTCTAGACAATTGAAGCCTCACGAGGCTAACTATCCGAAACATGATTTAGAGTTGGGGGAAGTGGTGTTAGCCCTCAAGATTTGGCGACATTACCTCTATAGGATCCGTTGTACCATTTACACAGATCACAAGAGTCTGAGGTACCTTATGGATCAGCCAAATCTGAACATTAGGCAGCATCGATGGTTAGACGTGGTAAAGGATTACGACTATGAGATCCTTTACCATCTGGGCTAGGCCAACATAGTGGCCGATACTCTGAGCCGAAAGGCGGTGGCGGCCCGATCAGAGATATATGTATGAGGATGACAGTGATTACTCCATTGCTGGAGCAGATCAAAGAGGCATAGGTTGAGGGCCTGAAGGAGGAGAGGAAGAAGTATGAGCGGGTTGTGGGCCGAGTAGCTTCCTTCGATTATGACAGTCGAGGATTGATGAACCTGCATGGGAGGGTTTGGGTACCGTACTGCGGCGGCGTACGACAGGTGTTGATGGACGAGGCCAACAAGTCTCGGTTCTCCATCCCCCCAGGGGCGACAAAGATGTATAGAGATCTTCGACCCAATTACTGGTGGCCATGTATGAAGCGGGATGTAGCATAGTATGTAGAGAGATGCCTGACCTACAGGAAGGTTAAGACAGAGCACCAGAGGCCCTATGGAAAGATGCAGCTGTTGGATATTCCCGTGTGGAAATGGGAGGATATCACCATGGATTTCATTACTAAGCTTCCCAAGACCGCACGTGGAGTTGATTCGATTTGGGTCATCGTGGATCGGTTGAAAAGAGTGCGCATTTTATACCGATCTAAGAGAGCATCTCGGCTGAGAAGTTAACCGACATTTATGTGCGAGAGGTAGTGGTACATCACGGAGTTCCTGTTTCGGTGGTGTCAGACCAAGGCGTTCAGTTAACTTCCAGGTTTTGGAAGCGGTTTCATGACGAGATGGGTACTCATCTTCATTTCAACACCGCTTTCCACCCTCAGACGGACGGGCAGAGTGAGAGGATGATTCAGACTCTTGAAGACATGCTACCGGCATGTGTCCTAGATTTTGGTGGGAGTTAGGATACGTATCTTCCATTAGCGGAATTTTCGTATAACAACAGTTACCACGCCAGTATTGATCGTCCTCCCTTTGAGATGCTTTATGGGAGGAAGCGTAGGACCCCAATCTGTTGGGGTGAGGTCGGTCAGAGAGTCATGGGGAGTACGGAGGTAGTACTCAAGACCACGGAGTTGATTCAACAGGTTCGTAGCAGGCTTCAGACTGCGCAGAGTCGGCAGAAGAGTTAGCCGATAAGCGGCGCTCGGACTTAGAGTTCCAGGTGGGCGATATGGTCCTCCTGAAGGTGTCACCCTGGAAGGGTGTCATCCGATTTTGGAAGCGGGGCAAGCTGGGCCCCAGATTCATTGGTCCCTTTAGGGTTTTGGCCCGGGTGGGTTGGGTTGGGTATCGGTTAGATCTTCCGGCAAAGCTCAACTAGATCCACAACCCTTTCCACATTTCTCAACTGCGGAAGTCCTTAGTAGATGAGTCAGCAGTTGTACCACTGGAGGATATTCAGGTTGATGGCAACCTGAATTACATCGATAGACCCATGGCGATATTGGATCGGAAGACAAAGACCTTGAGGAACAAGGTGGTTCAACTAGTAAAGGTGCACTAGCAGCACCGCAAGGGCTCGGAGTTGACGTGGGAGCTCGAGGTGGAGATAAGAAAACACTACCCATAGTTGTTTGCAGAGACAACAAACTTCGGGGATGAAGTCTAAGATAAGTGGGGGAGATTTGTAACGCCTCATTTCGATTACGTATTTGATCTATTTTCATACCATTTGTATTAGTGACTCGACGAGTGTCAGCCCTAACTCGTCGAGTAGATGCGAGGTTGGGACGGGGGTTTAAGTAATCTACTCGCCGAGTCCGCGCTTGGACTCGACGAGTAGGCTAGTCTGGATGAAACCCTATTTAAAGGGTTTGCACCCTATTTAACCAACATTATGAGCTTCAGGTCCAGCCTCCATCACCTTCAGAGCATTACTTTCGAAACCTTAATTCCCTTTTGGCAACTTGAGATTTCTTAGTGATTTGGAGGGTTTTTGGTGCATTGTGTATCTTGTAGAAGAGTTGGAAAGAAGAAAGATCAAGGGAGAAGGACTAGATCCAGGAGCAACATCAGTTTCATTTCACTTTCAGGTAATCAAGCTCAAAACTTGACTTGTCGTTTTATAGATTTTCTCCTTTTCCCCTTTATGGAGTTTTGGGGTCAATAAGCTTGATCCTTAAGACTTGGACGTCCTAAGCCGATTCACCTTCAGATCTAGACTCTAGAACCAAGTTCATGGCATAAAGATGCAAACTTTATGACCATATTAGCCTATGCACCTCTTTGGACCTCTTTTTCGGTCCTTAAAGCTTATACTTCCATGCATACACGTAAAGTTCATAACTTTACGTGTTAGATCGACCTTAGAAGCCCATATCTACATTTTGGATGAGAGTTGTACATCAAAAATTGAGTTATAGACTTGGACAATAGGAACTCGATGAGTTGCTCTTGGAGCTCGACAAGTCCGGGGCTCGAGTCCCCAATCTGTTGTGGTTCAAAAGAGCCCAGATGAGTGATAGAAGGAATTTAGACAAGTCCAGAGGAGGAATTCTACGTATTAAGACATAGGCATAATTTGGAAACCATGGGACTCGACGAGTGTAAGACCACACTCGGCGAGTCCAAGCCAACCTTCTTACCCACAAGAATAAACTCGACGAGTTGTTCATACAACTCGTTGAGTCGTAGACTGGACGTGTTGATATGATGAAGGAGGACTCAACGAGTTGTTTATACAACTCAGCGAGTTAGATGAAGGTTGACTCGATGTTATTGTGGAAGGAGAACTCGTTGAGTCTTTGTTAAACTCGACGAGTAGAGTCGGGTTGAGGAATAGAAGAAAGGATAGGGACTCGGCGAGTTGGCGGCCCAACTCGGCGAGTCAGGTCAACTGGCAGTTGACTTTGACCAGGATATTGACTTTGGCCAGGGGTAAAATAGTCACTTTACCCTTAGATTAGTATCATTGTTTGACTAAGTGTCTTTATGGGAATTGTAGCCGGGGAGTTACTAGAGCAGCAGTCAGACATTTCCCGCTCAGCATTCCAGCAGTCAGCTTTACGAGGTGAGTTTCCTTCCAGTAGGAACGGGTCTACGACCACAATGCCGGGCCGTTTAGATAGCAGTAGTTCCAGACTGCGGTCTGATGCTGGGGTGGTCCCGAGAACTAGTACAGTATGCTTGATGTCATTGTGATTCAGGCATGTCTATGTGTTTTGTGTTCCGGATTGCGGTCCGATGCAGTATGCAGTATATGTGTTATTGATATATGCTATGAGTATGTTATGCAATGTTCAGTCAGTTCTGGACTTCGGTCTGATGCAGTGGGCAAGGCCATAGTTAGTTTCGAACTTCGGTTCGATGCAGTGGGAAATGCCCTAGTCAGTTCCGTACTTCGGTCCGATGCAGAAGGCGAGGCCGTAGTTAGTTCCAGACTTTGGTCTGATGTAGTGGGCAAGGCCCTAGTCAGTTCCGGACTTTGGTCCGATGCAGTGAGCGAGGCCTAGTATGTGTTTATTAAGTTATTGTATGGTATGCGGTAGTTTGGGGGAGCTCACTAAGCTTCGTGCTTACAGTTTCAGTTTTGGTTTCAGGTACTTCAACTAGCAAGGGAAGGGCTTAGGATAATGCCATGGCGCCCACCATAGTTTTTGCCTGGGAGTTAGACTCTGACATTTTTGACATGATTTGACATTAGTTGTGATATGAGACGTATTTTATGACATTTTGAGACACAAGACTTAGGGTTTTATTATATGATATTTGATATTATGGTTTTAGTAATGTTTTCAAATGAAATTTTTGGCTTGTATTTTTGGGATGTTTCAAATAGTGTGTTTTTGGTTAGAAGGTGTAGAATTGAGGATATAGTTCTTGGTTTTACTATGTATGGTAAGAAGGTTTTCGGCCCAAAAAGGAAACTCACCGAAGAGGTTTACAGTCTGAAGGTGTTCACAACCGAAAAGGGTTTGCAGTTTCAGACATTTATGTCCCGAAATGAGTTTTTGGTCCACAGAGGAATTCTTGGATTTTTGTGTGTTTCAACTTCAAATTCCTACAACACTTTTACTAAGTGTTTAAATGTATAAAAAACTTTAATTTAACTTTATTAACCTAATAAACCTATAAGTTTGACTTTAATTTGATGAATTTGACTTTCATTGACCATGATTGACCTTTACAAGATAGAAAATAATTGGTTGTCACATCATCCCCCTGTTAGAGGGAATTTCATCCCGAAATTAAATCTAAAGTGAAGACTCATGGACTAGGGAAAAGATGTGGATATTTCTGTTGCATCTGGTCTTCTCGTTCCCTAGTGAATTCGGGTCTTCATTTCGCATTCCATCGGACCTTCACTATAGGAATACGACTTTGTTTCGTTCGTTTGACTTCCCTATCCGTTATTTATATGTGTTCTTCCACGAAGTGTAGGTAATCTTTTAGCTCGATCCTGTCAAATGGTATTACAAGTGTCTCGTCGGATAGACACTTCTTTAGGTTCGACACATGGAAGGTAGGGTGTACATTGTTAATTTCTTGAGGTAGTCGAAGTTTATAAGCTACTGGACCGATTCTAGCGAGAATCTTGAAAGGCCTAATGTACCTTGGAATTAATTTACAATGCTTTCCAAATCTTATCATGCCCTTCCAGGGTGAGACCTTTAATAGCACAAGATCACTAACCTAGAATTCCAAGGGTTTCCTTATTTTGTCTGCGTTGCTCTTTTGTCGATCTCTAGGGGCTTTTAATCATTCTCAAATTTGTACAATCTTTTATGTCATTTCTGTGATGATCTCCGGACCAGTGAGAGTCTTGTCAAGAAGTTGTCCTTTAGCTAGTTATGTATCCCGCACTTCAGCCTACCAAAGAGGTGATCTGCACTTTCGACCATAAAGAGCTTCGAAAGGGGCAACCTTGATACTCGTATGCTAGCTGTTGTTGTATGAAGACTCGACCAATGGTAAATGGATATCCCATGCATTACGAAGGTTGATCACACAAGATCTCAGTATGTCTTCTAATGTTTGAATAGTTCTCTCACTCTTTCCATCAGTTTGTGGGTGGTAGGTTGTGCTCATGTCCAACCTAGTTCCCAGAGATTTTTGTAGTGATTTCCATAACCTTGAGGTGAATCTGTTATCTCTATCAGAGATAATAGATATGGGTACACCATGCAATCGCATAATCTCTCTAATGTATGTTCTTGTTAGCTTCTCCATCTTGTCAGTTTCTTTAATTGGTAGGAAGTGCACGACGTTGGTTAACCTGTCAACGATAACCCAAATGGTATTGAGACCACCCGTTGTCTTGGGCAACTTAGTTACGAAATCCATTGTAATCCGTTCCCACTTCTACTCAGGTATCTTCGGTTGTTGTAGTAAACCTGAGGGCTTTTGGTATATTACCTTAACTTTGGCACAAGTAAGGCACTTGCTCACAAAGGTAGCAATCTCTGCTTTCATGTTAGGCCACCAATATAACTTTTTGAGGTCCAGATACATCTTATATGACCCTGGATGAACGGAGTAACGAGTCTTGTGTGCTTCGTTCATGACTACATCTCTGAACCCACTGAACTTCAGTGTCTAGATCCGGTCCATGAGATAATAGACTCCATCACCCTTGACTTCTAAGTTCTTACCCATTCCCCTTAAGGTTGCACCTGCCACATTTTCAGGTTTCAAGGCATCCTGTTGAGCCTCCTTAATTTGTGTGGACAGATGTGAATGGATCTTCATAATTAATGATTTGACTCTACGACCTGAGTACTCCTTCCGACTAAGGGCATTGGCTACTATATTGGCTTTACCGGGATGATAACGAATTTTGCATTCATAGTAATTTAGTAGCTCGACCCACCGCCGTTGTCTTAAGTTGTGCTCTTTTCGATCGAATATGTATTGAAGGCTTTTGTGGTCTGTAAAGATAGAGCTTTTCGTACCATACAGGTAGTGTCTCCAGATCTTCATAGCAAATACCAATGCTCTTAACTCAAGATCGTGTGTAGTGTAGTTGACTTCGTGTGTCTTAAGCTACCTTGAGGCATAGGCGATGACCTTCCCTCGTTGCATAAGAACACAGCCAAGCCCTTGGTTGGATGCATCGCAGTACACCACGAGATCTTCTATCTATTCGGTAAGGGACAATATCGATGCACTACATAGGGCACACTTTAGCGTCTGAAACACATTCTCTTGTTTTCCTTCCCAGCTAAAGGTCACACCCTTCTAAGTTAGGGTGGTAAGTGGCTTAGCTATCTTTGAGAAGTTTTGAATAAATCTACGATAGTAGCCAGCGAGGCCTAGAAATTGACGAATCCTAGTAGGCATTCTAGGTGCTGACCAGTTCTCAATTGCCTTGATTTTGGAAGGGTCCATGTGAATTCCCTCCTTCCTAACCATGTGACCCAAGAATTCGACTCTTCAAATCCAAAATTCACAATTAGAGAATTTTGCATAAAGTTTCTTTGCTCGTAGCGTTTCCAAGATCTGTCGCAAATGTTAGCTATGTTCCTCCTCACTGCGTGAATAGATAAGTATATCATCAATGAATACTATCATGAATATATCTAAGTAAGGACGACACACCCGGTTTATTAAGTCCATGAAGACTGCCGACGCATTGCTTAATCCGAAAGGCATCCCTACAAACTCATAGTGACCGTAACGAGTCCGGAAGGCTGTTTTGGAAACATCCTCCTCTAGAACTCGCAACTGTTGATACCCGAATCTTAAATCAATCTTTGAGAAGTAGCTTGCTCCCTGAAGTTGGTCGAACAAGTCATCGACACGTGGTAGAGGATAACAGTTCTTAATGGTCAGTTTGTTTAGCTCGTTATAATTAATGCACTTACAAAAGGATCCATCCTTCTTCTTTATGAACAAAACCGACGCTCCCTAGGGTGAGAAGCTTGGTCTGATAAATCCCTTGGTTAGCGATTCATTCAGTTGACTAGATAGTTCCTGCATCTCAGCTGGTGCTAGTCGGTAAGGTGATTTGGCTACAGGGGTAGCTCCAGGAATTAAGTCGATTCTGAACTCAACTTGGAGTTTTGGTGGTACTCCTGGAAGATCTTCGGGAAAGACGTTGGGAAAATCGCGGACTTCTGGAATGTTCTTTATTTCTTTCACGTCCTGGTTCACATATACAACGCGAGCTAAGAACACATGCTAATCCTTCCGTAAGTACTTCTGAGCTTGAATACATGAGATGATTCGAAGGTTCACACCTGGTTTGTCGCCATAGATAACTAAGGTTTCATTATTCGGTAGATGAAGACGGACGGATTTCTCAAAACACAGGATGTCAACATGATGGAGACTCAACCAATCCATGCCGATGATGATGTCAAAACTTTTAACTAAGACAAGCATGAGGTAGATTTGAAATGAATAGTTATCTAAAGTGAGTGCACATCCTATGTATATGTCGTTAGTACTCTCAGTCTTCCCGTTAGCCATTTCTACGATGAATGTTTCCTTTAGTTCTTGTGGTTGCTGATTAGGTAAGTGTTTAAATGTTTGGTTCACGAAACTCCTCTCCGCTCCACAATCAAAGAGTATGCATGCATATGAGTTATTGAGGAGAACTGTACCCGTGACCACCATGGCGTCTGCCACAACTTCTGCATGACTAATAGCGAGTATTCTCCCCACTCTACCAGTATTCCTCGTCTTCAGGCAGTTCCTTTTGAAGTGCCCTTTTCGCCACACCCATAACAAGCCCGACTTGCTCATGTGTCAGGGACCTAGGTGATTGGTCTAGCGGTGCCTTGCAGAAACAGACAATCTGCCCTTTCTTGTTGCAGTTTACACAGGGCATCTCCCGGTAGGGCCGTTTTGGTGGAAATTGCACTTACCGCACTTAGGTAGAGTCCGAGCATATTTCTTCGCTGGTGTAGGGGTAGTACGGGTTGTTGCACCGTGAACAGACACTAACTGTTGTTTCATGGCGGGGTTCGGTGCCTATTGATTCTTCTTCCTGTCTCAAAATTTTCTTTTGTTGTCGACTACCTTGGTTTGCTCGAGGACAGGTGTCACAGTGCGCTGACAAGCTGCATGGTCAATGAGCCGTTGGGCCAATTGTTTGGCGCTATCGAAGGAGGAAGGGATTGAAGACAAAACATTTCCTTGTATCTGGGGAGGCAGTCCCCAGATATACCTCTTGATCTTCTTACTTTCCAGGGTCACCATCCCAGGACATAGAGCTGCTAGGTCTCTGAACCTAGTAGTATACGTAGCTATGTCAGAACCCTTCATGGTAAGGTTCCATAATTCTTGCTCCAGTTTTTGTACCTCGCCCCTCGGTCAGTATTCCCCCATCATCAGTGCCTTGAGGCTTTCCCAGCCCATTGAGTTGGCCAGTACAAGAGTAAGTGATTTGACATGGCCATTCCACCATGTCAGGGCTCGATTGGAGAAAGTGCAGGCATCAAATTTAACCTTGCTCCCTTCAGGACAAGAGCATATATAAAATACCGACTCTGTCTTTTCAAACCATTGCGTTAGGGAAATGATTCCTCCGCCACCGTTAAATGTTTTAGGTTTGCAATTGGTGAAGCCCTTGTACAAACACGCCCTAGGGTGTCCATGACTATCACCTTGGGTGGAGTTTACACCTGTTCCACCCCCACTAGTGACACTGTTGTTTATTTGAGTTAAGGCTATCGTCATACCCGCGGTCACTACAGCATGAAAAACTATAGGGTCGAATTAAGGTGGCAGTGGTGGTGAAGTTGCAGTTGTCGGTGGATGATTGTTAATACGTCCTCTTGATCTACGTTTCGGCGTCTTTTAGCTAATAGTTTAATACAACTGAAAATGATGGTAAGACGCCAATAGTGATTCTGTGTGAATGTCCTTTTGAACTAATTTACCCTAGTTCAACCAATATCTTGATAAGGAGTTCATCCTAAATATTTCACTACAAGAAAATAGCCCTTTAATGACGCGCAAACAATGACACTCGCTGATAGAGGACGCACATTTGTGTGTGCCCTAAAAAATAATGCCAGTTTTGTAAATTTTGAAGCATAGAGGGAACGCATTTGTGTGTGCCCTAAAATTAGTGTCAGAAAAGAAAAAAAAGAAATGCGGAGGGCGCCTTTAATAAAATGTGCGTCATGTAAATGTGTCGCTTTATAATTTATAAGTGAAACACGCATTTTAGGCGGGAAATGGAATCAACGAAAATTACCCCCGCCTATTGGATCCCAAAAATTAATCCACCCGCCTCTTCTACTTAGCAAGAAAAAGCCCTAGGGCTTTCATCTTCATCTTCAGCGGGGGGAGTACCTAGGTCGATTCTTCAGGGTTCAACAACAGATTTGTAAACAAGAAATGTATACGATTCTGGATCTCGACATGATTACGGCGCTTTGGAGCCGGTGACGTGAACATCATTCGTGAGAAAAGTTCATACAAAACTCAAGAATTTCTATGGTTTTGATTATTGAGTGAGGTACAGAGAGGTGTAATCGTTTTGGACTCTTTACTAATTGAGTTGAAATTGAACACTAAAAACTCAATCCACACTTCGAACATCTCTGATTCTCTCTTCTTCCGCTCCCCAATCTCCTTGGTGGCGCTCTTTCCATTTCCATTTCCAACCTCAAACCACCGCTAAATGGAATCCAACAATTCAATCAATCAAATCGATAATCACATCGACGATGATGGTGATTAAAACTCATTTCCAAGCCACCGTCATCAGATCATCATCTATTCAAGAAAGAGAAAACACTCTCAATCTCAGGTAATCACACCAATCGATTCAACACAAGTAAACCCTCTTCCCGAATCATCGGGTCTAGGGCTTGTTCTCCTTGCTCATACGTTATCATACGATATTCAAAACCTCACTGAGTCTGTCCTTCTCGAAATGCTTGCAAGATTTCCTCTGAAATCAATTTTTATGTTCAAATGTGTTTGCAAACACTGGCTAGACCTAATTTCTTAGCCTTCATTTGCCCGTTTCTATTGCTCGTGTATGCTAACAGCCAGTGCATCGTCATCATCCTTACCTTTTAGAATTTTGTATAGGTACATTTATGTGTCGAGATTCACAGACGTTCTTGATGGCTTCCGTCCCGAGACATAAAATTCCTCAAAACTCTCGGTCCTTTGCTCTTTGAAAAAAAATAAGTAGGTATTTTTCTATGTTCTTGTGGTCTCTTTACTTTCTGCTTGTATTGATAATATTGAACATATGTTTTGAGAATAGAATATTAAACCCTAGATTCTGGGAACTCGCAGAAAATGAAGGAGATGAGTTATGCACTCTAAGTGTTTGAAGAAATGCTTAAAAGAAGAATCTTACCTAATTAATACCTTATAACAGTACCTGATGTACACAAGACCAAGTGATATGGTACCTAATTACACCTTGCACTCGAATCCATACAGGGCAAGCCTGTATGGATTGTTTTTCCTAATTTGTTGGACTAAAATGGGTCATGATCACACCAGGTAGGTACTAATTTGTATAGCTGATTTGTTGGACTAAAATGGGTCATGGCAACCTAACTTGTTATAGATGGTTAAACAGTTTTCCATGCCAACTTGGCATCCTACTTAATTATACATTTTGCTTAATTGTTTTGTACTAGTAATTTTAATAGTTTTTTCGGATGACAGATTATAAAGAAGATATAGTAAACTACACTTCTGGCCCTCAGTGCAACTAGTTTTTTTAGTTTGGCCCCAAAATATCCTCTTTCACTTGCTAAAATTTAGGCTTCCTGCTACTCTATGATGATATTGATATCACAATGCCAGTAACAAATGTTCAACCTGATGATGATAAGATGGAAGAACTTGTGGTTCGCGAGGTATATCAGACATTCAAGGAATGGTAAGACATAGATGGCATTTCTATTTTCATTTGGTATAACTTTCTATTTAGCTCCTTTTACCTTTTTACTTTTTTTTTTCTGTCCGGTCATTTGTTTTTATTCTTCTTTTACCCGGTTCCAATGATCTATATGATGGATTGCACAGAAAATGACTATAGTTCACTACCCAAGTCATCAACTAAGGTACTTGATATCCCTTGATTTTGGCTAGTGTATGTATTTGTAAATTCAATTAAAAGTTTTCATATGTGTATATCATGTTCCATGTTAGAGGCCTGGGATATCGTGTTTACATCTATGAAATATTGATTACATGTTCATCTCAATGGGTTACTTAGATTTCATGTCTTGTATACATATGAGTTCTTAGTAGAACTTTTTTTTAACAATGGAAAAGGATTAATAAGCCAAAAAGGAATCACGGGTGACTACGATTCTGTTTTCTATCAGATCTATAGTCATTTTGTAAAAATCATACCATGAGCTATAAAACTCAAACGAACCCCAAACCAGTGCCCAAAGTTCACACATTGAGTTGGTTAACTTTCTTAAGTAGGCCAACCTCACTCATAAGGGCTTTATCTATCGGAAATAATGGCATCTTTGCTGTTAGGTCTGATCCGGGTCTATTCTGATATGTCATTTTGTTTTCATCATTTCTAAGTCTTGGAAAAGGATCCAGAGTGATTCCAAGTTTCTATAGGTTCCTAATATTGTGAATTTAAGATCTGGAGCAGATGGGGTGTTATTTCTAATTGTAAATTGGTTAGAATGGATCCACACTCCAGATCAGTGGGCAGTCACCAGCTTTTACTAGGGTTGTGATTGTCCACTATGTGAATTTTATATCTGGATCTTGGGAAATGATTTTCATTCAATTCTAACTCTGACACTTTCATTTGTATGTTCTTTACATCTATGAATTTTGGTTTGGATGAATTCTACTCACAAGTTGGGTAGAATTGGCAAACCTCACTTGACTGTGTTGTTGGAGACAGAAGTGATACACCTTTTTGTAAAATTCATATATAATTCAACCTTTGGAGTTAGAAGGAGTTATTTATAGTTCTGGAATCCTGAACAATCACAGTTTCCTATAAATTTTAGCTAAAGCTATGTTTCTGTTTTAGATTTTTGAGTAAATCTGTTTTGAACAGCAGGTCTGCTTTAGAGACCTTGCTGTGATTACTCTTTTCTCAACTCATAGCTTCATTACCTCCTTTCTAACCTTTAGTCCTTCTAAGATGGGTTTTAAAAGTTTAAAATTTTTGCAAGTGTGCTGCTGAAAATGAAGATAAAACCAAGTGTCCTGCTAGAAACGAAGAGCTTGTTCAGGTATCTCAATTTCCAGACATACCGTTTTGGTTTTTTCACTTTCCTGAAATACCCATTTTGATCTTTTATAATTTCCAAAAATACCCTTCTTGGTGCCTAGGAGTTATGGTGTTGCAAAAGAAGCTTTGGCTGAGATTGCATCAAGATTTAGGGCAAGATATCTTAGAGATACAAAACCTTGAACATAGGTGGTCCCTCGAGGTGGTCGTTATGAACCTTTAAAGTAAAATTTAAAATCAGGAAATGGGAATTTATTAATTTAATAACTAAATATTTATTTATGTTTTTATGAAGCGCGAATATAATCCACATCATCATCAACATCAACATCCTCCTCCTAGTTATCTTGCTCCTCCTCCTCCTCCAAGAGAGTATCAACCTCATACTTGTCATGCCCCTCCAGTGGAATATGCAACCCATGCTTATCCAGTTCCTTCACACGCATCAGGGTATTTTAGTCATTTCTCATATTTCTGTACTTTGTTATACATTAATATCTATATTTTATTTTAAATCGGATATCCAAGTGGTGTTGATATGAATGTGGCAAACAGTGGACAAGCTTCGGTTCCGGGTCCCCCTGGAGTTCACAACCCTAGTGAGGTCGGTTACTTAGTTTTTTCTTAATCAGGGGTAATTTAGTAATTTTCCCACTTGAAGTTATGAATTGTTCTAATATATATATATATATATATATATATATATATATATATATATATATATATATATATATATATATATATATATATTGGTTGCAGGAACAATGGTGAACAGTCAAGATTCGTATGCACAACCAGTTGCAATTGCAGCCACACATGGTGTGGTGGATGTGTACCAAGCATACGGTGGGGCTGCAAATGGACAAACCCTTCATGTTCAAGTTACTTATGCTGAAAACTATGGTACCCATCAAGATCCCTACTCTTCTGCACACACATCATATTACACACATCATAATCAAAAAGTTTATAACATCAATGCTGATAATATACTATATTCACTATTGTTATTGTGGCCTTTCAGGTTTTGTTGAAGAGTCTGAATGTTGATTTGAAGGAAGTAAGCCCATCATCCCTTCTTATGGACAAAGTGAGAGAAGTTGAAGGAAACCCTGATTTTTCCAACAAGATGTCGGGTCAACTCAACAACCACCAATGGTTGGAGAAGTTAAAAAAACAAAGTATTATCTTATTGATTAGCGATTAATGGTGTTGAGCTTTAAGCAATTTCAGACCCTCTATTTATTAATCTTTTATAAGCTAGATTGTTGTTTTCTTTCCTTTTTATAAGTTGAATTGTTGCTAGAAATTATAGTCATCTTTTCAAAGAATGTGTTGGAATGTGAGTTCAAGTTGATGACCCTTTTACATATAAATTTGATTAACAGATTGTACAATGAAATGCAAAGAATAATTATGGGAAGGAGGTTAAGTATTAATCTCATGAATGCTGCAAACGTATTTGTTTCTCTCAATTCACCTTTTGAAGGACCTGGCACGTGTCTATATTGTAGAACCTGTAAGTTTTTTTCCTTTCTTTTCTGGGTAAACTACAGGAAATAACCTCCTACTTTATTACTCTGTATAGGATGTATATGCAACAATTCTTTACCCATGATATCAAACAGGAAAATGAGGTAGCTAACTAAAATAACTGCTTCAATTTTCATATACTTAAACAAAAAATAAAATATATTATGTTTGTTAATGATTTTGTATTGCAGGTACCTTTTCAACACTTTGCTGATAAAATTGGTGTCTATCTTTTGAAGATGAGTTCCACCTCAATGCGTTCCTTTTATCCCCATTAAATACACCCCAATACGTTGTTATTATTTCATTTCTTCAAATTTTGTCTTTGTAGGTCATGTTGGTTTTTGTCAATTTTTATAGAGATTCCTGACAATACATTTCTAGTGTAAGTTATCATCATTAGTTAAAGATCGTCATTTGATGACATCATCTGATTTTTTTTTCAGATCTATGAGTGGAGTTGTAAGTGTTGTAATAGGAGGAGTTAGTAGGTATTTAGAAATGCATACCAAAGATAACAAGTATTGGCTTTATCTCATAAACCATGTCTCAAAACCCAAGTTCCCCTTCCTATTTCACTTACAGTTATGTAATTATTTATTTGTTTTACTTTTTTTAATTTCAGAACAAACATTTACAATTTTTTTACTAGGCCCTTTTAGTTGGTTTAGCATCTGTGTTGGTATACCTGTCAACCTCTCCTAGAATAGAAAACTGTGAACTTCAACATCTCTAAGTTTAACAGCCTAAACAAATGACCAAAATTGCAAAAAATAGCTATACTTAGGGACCAAAAGTGTAATTTACTCATTTATTGTGTTTGTGTAGGTTTATCCTAGCTTCATAATCACAAAAGCCAAACAAATTGTTATATTTTTACATATCTATTCAGGGCACAAGAATTGGGTTCTCTTTGTTGCATGGTCACCAGATGGCAAACATCTAGTAAGTGGAAGCAAGTATGGAGAAATCCAAATCTAGGACCCATGGACGGGAAAAGCTTCTGGCAATTTGACTCCTTTTTTGTTAAGCCAAACAATACAGAAGCATAACAATAAGAAGTAGAAACAAGTTGATAAGACTACAAATTATCTTTTGGATCCCCTTCAAAGGTGTCTCAAGGTAACATAACATATCTATTTATTGTTGGAGTCTTTATATATTAAGTACATGCAATTAGAATATTGAAACCTTTATATGTAGTGTCTATTTAAATAGTGATTTGTATGATCTTGTAGGACCTAGATGCATTCTCTGCAACTATTGTTGTGAGTATTACCTTCTCTTTCATTCCTCCTTCGTTAGTTGTTGCTATTATGAAGGTAGGCCACTCTCTGGTTGTATTTTTCACATAATTGACAAGGAGCTGTTGTATCTATTCAGACTAGGCTTAGAGTAATGGTTGCAAGAGATGAGCTCAAAAGAAGAAGAAACAAGGCTAGCTGCAACTATAGTTCACGTACTATATATGGAGGAATTATGTTTGTAAATTATTTAAGAAAATGATAAGAAACAAGGGTGAATTTGTACAGATTATTTAGCTACTTGTAGGTTGATCTTGAATAAGCAAAGGGGCAATGGATTGTTTTTTTGTATCTATTTCGTTTGTAAATTTTTGTTACAACTTCTATTGATTTGTTTTATCTTTCCATGGAACGATTATTCGTACGACATTAAATTAATGCAATGGATTCTATTTTTTGTATATTATGTTTTAACTTCTATTATGAAACATTAAATACAAATTTAATTTGAAAATAAGTAAACCTATAAATAATATTTTTTTAAACATTTAAAATTATGATACGCAAAAATGTGTGTCATCTTCATTTATGACATGGCCTTTCTTGACAGGGGCTTTCTTGATATGCATTGCGTGTCATTAACACGCACGTCGTAAGGTTACGACACGCGAATGTGTGTCGTTTTCCTTTATGACAGGGTCTTCCTTGATACGCATTGCGTGTCGTAAATGCGCGTCGTAAATGAGCGTCGTAAATGCGCGTCATCTATAGACAACGCGCAAAAGCGCGTCGTCTCTCTTTATGACAGGGCCTTCCTTGACGCGCATTTGCGTGTCGTCTAAGCCTTTTACGACGCGAAATGAGCGTCGTAAAAGGCTGTTTTTCTAGTAGTGTTTGTATGAATTTAAATAGAAATTTTTCCGATGAAATTAATATGAATGTCAATTCTGTTGGTATATTAGAAGCATAAAGCTCGGAAAATTTGCCCTTGAAGTAGGTCTACAACATACCAACGCGGAGAAAACTTTTACAACATAGAGACCTAGTGAAACTGTACTTGTTAGGTCGGACCATATACATGAAAGAGTACTATTTGTGTATAAACAATAACTAAAGTTATATACTCAAAAGAGTTAGTAGAGTTTCCTCTACTTGCAAAGGGTATCGATCTGTTGAGCCTTTGATTTAGCCAAATGGCGTTCCATTTCAACCATACGCCTCTCAAACATTGTTTGATGTTCCAAAAGTTCTCTGACCTCGGCTTGGCTTGCAGCCAGTTCCCTCTGTAAGACATTGATCGGGTTCCTGGTTCTCCCATGATCTTTGTGTAGACGGAGAATACGAACCGTATTGACTCTTGAGTTAGAATCAACCTCCATGACTCGGTTGATGGCTGCTCTTCGTTGTTCATCATTTTGAGAAACTCGACAAACCAGTATAGGGAGAACTCTGTCTACTGAGCCTCCCTCGTTTAGGTTGTAGAAGCCTTGGTCCCTATTATAAGGAGGGGGTTGACCCTGTTCTTGACTCCAACTTCCCAAGTTTATTGACCACAGAGGCGTCGGGCCTTGAAAATCCTGTCGAGGATTTGGAACTTGGGCAACTTGTGGTGGATCACTGACCTTTGGTTCGGAGTCAGAGTCTTCTTAAACATCCTGCTCGTTCTCATCTTCAGAACTCTCAGCGTGGTCTTCTTCTATTGGGACCACAGGGTTGTCTTCTTCTAGCTCAACTTCAAGCCATCCACCATTCCTTTGATTAGGGAAGTACGGGTCTCCTGGTAGATGAAATCCAACTATGTTATTTAAGCGAGAATAGATGTGTAAGAAGCATGTAGTAGGTGTATTCATAAAGATACTTATAGGGGTGATCCTAATCATTTACTTCTATAATTACGTAGCGCATACCAGTTATATATAACTAAGATAGAATAGACCTTCGAATAAGTAATCCTACTCTAAGACCACAACCAAACAAGGAACGGGAAGTAAAGCGAAAATCACAGATATGTTATGTTCTAGCGTTTCTTTGTAATGAAAGTCGGTAAGTTGTTAGACTTGTTGCAACATCACAACCATTCCTAGGCATATGCTAATCACTTCTTGGATAGACATAGTTGATCAGGCTATGTCAATCCAAGATAACGATTATATATCCCCACGCCTACTCGTCCTATTCATCACTCACAATACTTTTGTTCTATTATAGTATGACATTGTTTTAGTATGAATGCATGTATGTATACTTTAGTAAAATATTTGTTATATTTAAAAAGTATAACTCTTAGTCAGAGAGTTTTAATCCCATTGTGTTTATAGTTGTATATCTATTATGGGTTGATATACTCAGTTCACTATAAAGAAAGCTCTGATACCAATCTGTCACACCCCAAACTGAGATGGCGGAAACATTCGGGGGTGGAGGATGTGATGTACAGTATCATAGCAATACACAATAGTAAAACAAGAAAAAACATCCATTGCATTAATAATATATTTAATACATGTGTGTTCATTGTATAGTTTGTCTGACACCAAAAATGTACCTGTATACTCCTGAGAATACGAGTCAAATATATGCTCCATCTTCTCAAAACCTGTGCAAATGTACCTGTTTATTGCTTCCCTGAGAATACAAGTTATTTTTAAAAGAGACTATCAACATTTAAGTTGGCGAGTTCATAAGCATTTAGTGTTTAATGTTGGTATTTGTTTCATGAAAATGTTTGTAAGTTCCCTAGAAAATCCCATATTTTCTACCATAAATGAAAAGTAGTCTTTGATCCCAAGACTTAAATATTTTGTACTTGGTAATGTTGTAAATGTATGTTTGCATCTTGAAAATATTGTAATTGTATTTTTTCCATATTTGTAAATTATCTTTACTAGGAAAATAGTATGCATGTTCATGTGTGAACATTACTGTATGTATGTACTAGAAAATAATGGTTTGAAGTAGTATTGTTTGAAATAAAACCACTGAAGCAATGTTTGTCTAGTAAACCATAGTGTTTAGTTAATGATTAATGTGAATGATGTTATAACCATACTTGATTGACTAGTATAAAACACGACGTTCTTCAGGCACCGAAAGAAAAGGTATGACATTTTTCACCCGTAGACCTGCCGGTCCCAACCGTAGCCAATAGCCAAGGTGCGAGATTGTCATCACGTATAGATCTATACACAAAATCATGCTCTCCCTACAGGAGACTCTGATTATAAAGCATGACTTAGCAAGGATGTTGTTAAGTACCATGAAGTAGTATTTCACATTCTAGTTAACTTGTTTTCTTAAAGTATGTACGTTTTTCTTGTTCTTAAAAACGAGTAGTGTACTTTGAAATGAAAAGTAATACTGTGTATGTATTGATTCATGAAATGTTTCTTTGAGCTAGTAAATAGTATGTATTGGTTCTCTAAACTATACCTATTATAGTTTACTAGTATGTTGGTTTGTACTGTAATTGATTCGGAGAAAAGACCCATTTGCTTAGTATCTACAAATGACTTAAGTATGTTTCTGAGATGATTTTTAGTATTCATGAGTATATTTAGCATGTATAATTATGATTTAGCCGACAGTTTGACTGGTGATCCTACCTTAAGCCCACAACCAAACAAGGAACATGAGTTAAGGCAATAACAATAGTCCTGAGTCTGTTAAAGCCTGATTATACATAAATATTCAAATGAATATTATTTTTGATTTAAAAACAACAATATAAATAGTTTGAAAAGCGTTTTGACAAAATTAAAAGATTTATAAAAGCATATGATTTCTTTCAACAATTTGCATCTGTATGTAATAGTTAACACAATTCTATTGTGTTCTACTTGTATTCTCCCCCTAAAACATTGGAAAAAGGTAAATCATAGGGGTATGAAATCACCGTTTGTGAGTGATTCTATTGACGGTTCGATATAGGTAGTTATTCCTGCCAGTTAAGTCCCGTAATAAAATCGAGTCCTAAACATAATTCATGTAATACATATGTATTCAATTAGTGAATATATAGCAAGTATGTTAAGGAAACAGCCTAATACATAAGATTTACTTACAAATAAGAGTGTTAGAAGTGAAATCGGTTGGTTGTAGGAGTTTACGGCCATACAAGGGCGTTTACGGCCACAAACGAGGTTCTCAGCCACTTGTAGATTCAAGTGTTTTCGGCTGAAGACTCAAGTGAGGTGTTCTTGGTGAAACTTGTCACACCCCCAAACCTGAACGGCGGAAACGTTCGGGGGCGGATGACTTCATGTGGTAGCGTAACAAATGAATACATAGTAAAGAAAGCAATACAACCATCATATATATAATTGAAAGTTTACATTTGTCAAAAGTTACATGTTCAAAACCCAATTACAATATGATGTCAAAATACGAGATTAAACTGGCGCCACAGCATCCCTTCATCAAAAGCGAAATGCATACCTGAAATTACTGATTTCCTGGGACATACAAGTAATTTTGAAAGAGTAGATCAGCATTTAAGCTGGTGAATTTCATAAGTATTTAAGTGACAATGTTTGAATGAAATGAAATGTTTTATCTTTGTTTGTTTGTGTTTAGAAAATCCTATATTTTCTACTAGTATAAAAGTAGCCTTCACTCAAGACCAATGTTTGTTTCCAAAATGTATGTAAATGTAAAATAACCAATGAGTTTGAAAACCTTGTAAATCAATGCATTTTTAATACCCCTTGTGAGTTTTATAACCATACTATTGACTCTGAATGCCTATACACAACGTTCTTCAGGCGTTGGAATCTTATGACGTTTGTCACCCCAAACGGTGGACTGCAGCTAACAGTCAGGGAGCGGGTTGTCAAGCCCGTATAGATCTATACACAAACACCATGCTCCCCCTCCAAGGGATTCTGGTATATAATGCAGGACTTGAAATGTGTACTCGAACGTACATGAAGTTAGCGTCTTACAAAACCGTGGTATAAAAACAGATCTACTTGTTAAAATGTTACGTTTGTTCTTGTATATGAAAGTAAACTTCTTGAAATATGTGTTTCTAGTACATAAGAGTTAGAAATCTGTTCGTAAAACTATACCTAATATAGTTTCCAAAAAGCGTGTCTTGTTTGTTTAGAAATATTGAGAAAAGGAATCACTTGTTTATGAAAGTATAGATTTTTGGTGTAGAGTCTAAGATAGAAAAGAATAATCTAAGAACAGTTTAGTTTTATACAGGCATTACAACAACTTTATATTTTAAAAGCTCGAATGCTATTGTAACATATGTTATATATATATATATATATATATATATAAAAGTTCCTTAAAGGTTTATAAATCGCATGTGATTTGAATATATAACAGTATATAAAAGAGTTTCTTCATGTAACACACAATAATACTCGTGTGTTTTACTTGTAATCCCCCCCTTGAAAGCATATAAAAGTATTTAGAATAATTAAAACGGTTGATTAAGGGGTATGAAACTCACTTGAAAGTTTTGGAGATAGCGAGATGGAAAACCGGGCAGAGTTTCGTCTCGGGAAACGGATTTTCCTCGGGATTCTCGGGAATCTCGGGAGTAAAATCGACCTTCGGGACTTGAGCCAAAAAGACCAGAGCTTCGGGTTTGAACGGACACGGAAAACGAGGCAAAGTTGAGAGAGAGAGAAGAGAAATGAACCCTTTCTTTGGAAACCCTCGCATCCTATTTATAGTAAGGCTGGTCTGCCTCGGTACGCGGGGCGTACGCTCGTACGCAGCGCGTACGCGTACGTCATGCATGACCGAAGCCTCGACTGCCTCGGTTCGGATGGGACGGGTTGCTGGGTACGCGGGTCGGATGGGACGCCGGGTCGGATGGGACGTCGGGTCGGACGGGTCGGGGCTTCGGACGGGTCGGATGGGTCGGTTTCTTCGGATAGCGCGACGTGGACGATCAGAGGCCAATCCTCTCAGTTACGCGGGGCGTACAGGGGTACGCAGCGCGTACCTCGGAGGAGGATGCTGACTCCCCTTCGGATAATATCCGAATTTTGAATTAAATAAATAATTAATTTATTTAATAAACTTCAAAATTTCATATCTTCTTCATACGAACTCCGTTTTCGATGGTCTTTATATCCTCGCGTAGGTGAGACTACGCTCTACAACTTTCGTTTAGACTCCGTCGGCAAATTCCGAAATTATTTTTTTTATTATTTATTAAAAACCCATCGTGTTTAAGGAATTACTTTGAAAATTCATAACTTCTTTATCTGATGTCGGTTTTTGCCAGACTGTTTACCGCTGGAATACCATTGTCGAGACCTTCGATTCTCGTTTAGGTCATTCCGGCCAAAAGTCGCTCGATCTCCGATTCGAGTTTTTAGTTGTCTGTTGCTAAGCCGAACTTGGAAAAATCATAACTTCGCTATATGAAGTCGGATTTGGGCGTTCTTTTCACCTACGATCATGGTTCAAAGACATTTAATCATAGAAGGAAATTAAATAGAACTTATTTGTACATTTTATTATGAAAGTAAATTTTTATTATTCAGAAGTGGTTACAATACTTGACCCATTTTGGTCGTTACAAAGAGTTGAAATATCGGGTTGTCACAAAACTTAGGAGATTCAAGTGTTTTCGGCTAAATCTAAGAAGATTGGAAGGTGAAGGCTTGATGATATGAATAAAAGTAGATGAATCTCACAAGATCTTAAAGAGATTCAATGGATTCTCATATGATAGTTGAGAAAGAATAGGAGTTTTCGATTGAAGATCTTGAGAACAAATAGTATGTTTTTGGTTAGAAGGTATAGAAGTGAGGATATAGTTCTAGGTTTATATATGGTAAGAAGGTTTTCGACCCAAAAAGGAAACCCACCGAAGAGGTTTACGGTCCGAAGGTGTTCACAGCCGAAAAGGGTTTGCAGCTTCGGATGTTTGCGATTTGAAGTGGGTTGTCGGTCCGAAGAGGAATTCTCGGATTTTTGTGTGTTTCAACTTCTAATTTCTACAACACTTTTACTAAGTGTTTAGATGTATCAAAAACATTAATTTAGCTTTATTAAACTAATAAATCAATAAGTTTGACTTTAATTTGATGAATTTGACTTTCGTTGACCATGATTGACCTTTACAAGATAGAAAATAACGGGTTGTCACAAGTCTTAAGCAGGCATTGAAGCTTGCTCAGAGTGACCTCCTCCTTGTTCATGTGAAAGTCATACAAAATTGGTCGTAGCAAGGAGGTAGACAGTGTAGGATTATGTCAATCGCTAACTCTTTGTCAAAGTTGACATTTAACTTCAGCAAGCGGTCCACGCACATCTACATCTTTTGCAAGTGGGCCGTGATAGACTCTCCATCCTTCATATTGGTAGTGATCATAGATCTACTGATCAAATAGTCGACATTTTCACGAAATCCTTGTATGAGCAAACCTTCAATCGCATTCTTCAAGGCTTAGGAATGATAGAGGATGAATATGTTCAGAAACCACCTTCGCAGTCATAAGATTTTGATAAACCTGCGAATTGGTGTGAACGCTCGTAGTGACTTGCAGTCAACTGTTCACGTTGCGAATTGGTGCGAACGATCGCAGAAACTCGTAGTCAGCTGTTCATGGTACACACCTGTGCGAATGTTCATAGTGACTCGTGGTCTACGGTTCATTCATGGTTAGGAACTTCGTGTATCCTTTGTACATTTTCTTTATTTTCTTTTACTTATTTCTGTTTTTTTTCTTTTTTAAGAATATCGAAAATCCAAAAATATTTTATTCTTTTTTTGTTTCTTTTCCTGAGTATTGAAAATCCAAAAATATTTTATTTCTTTTTGTTTTTATTTCTTTTTCAGAAAAACAAAAATACAAAAATATTTTCTTTACTTTCATCATTTTTAAATAATCACACAAAAATACCAAAAATATTGGATAATTGAGCAGGTTTCAAGGCAAACATCTTAGTGATCTCAATTACGAATGATGGGGCATGTATAAATTTCTAATCTATGCACTAGTTAAGTGTCCCTAGAATCATGTTGTTGCATGTCGTCAAAAGCCTCAAAGAATTTCTATGTTGAAGCCTTAATGAATCGATAACACCAATCGTTTCTTCCCAATCAGGTTGTTCATTCACTTAAGTCAAGAGCTACCTGACTCTTCTCACATTGAGTTAAGAGTTAAGTTCTTAGTCACTTTCGCATAGCAGATGTACATTATTTCATTGGAACCAACTCATACCATTTCTCCATCACTTTAGCATTCACAAATGTAACCCTTGAGACTCTCAGATATTACCACTGAGGTTTATGGTTATAACCAATTCTGTGTTTATGATCATAAATTCGTTATTACCACAAATTGAGTGAAACCCAAAATCCAACACATATATACGAATTGACGGTGAAGAATATACATGTTCTAGATATTTCACAATGGAATTAACGAATTTCCACTTTCGTGGTTAGTACCATGAAATTATTTTTCTTTTTGTGTGATCTTAATGAGACGTTCTAGACCTAAGACGTTTCTACCTAATAAATCCACTTTTTATTTTTTCTTGAGATTTCTATGCTTATCCCTGTCACTCAACTAATTCCAAAGCATACTTGTTTTTATGGATACACCGGCCAGACAAGTACTTCATCCAAACGTTCGGACTTATATCAAGTTTCGTAGTTTGGTTGAAGATAAAGCCACCCTTAAAGCTTAATGAAAATATGTCTTTCAATGTTTCTCAAAAGACAGGTGATCCTAAATCAACGGGAAATCACATAGACACTTTAGAGTCTCTCTTCACTTCGAAGGAAGAAATCATTGCCCGGGATCCATCTGCTTCATCTCTTAATAGACATCACTAGAATCCCTTAGTATTAAGTCGATTTATTTCCTTATATTTGGCACACTCTCGCACGAAGATCCTTTTGATTTTCCAAAATTTGGTTCGTGGTACATGTGTTTACTTTCAGTTTAGTAGAACATTTGATGGCTATTAACTGCGAAATATCGAATCTGGATTAACTGCGAAAGGGCGTAACTGAAACGGCATCTTAAAGGATAAGATTTGGGCACGAGAATTTGAATGGCCGGTGATTTGGTGCCGCCTGACACACGTCACAGCTGTCATTCACGCCTTTTTAGGTGACTTTTCAGTTACTGATATAGCAAAAATGTTGGATTTCTCTCACCTACTATACGGTATGTAATGATTTTGACGATTAAATTATTAATTACCACTTTCCAAAAGCAAACAAAATCCTCCAAAAATTATACTCTGTACTGTTCATCATCTCCTTCCTCGAGCTTCAATGGCTACTTCTTCACAGACTCCTTCAGTTTCAGAACACATGGCTCAATCCTCAATCCTCAACCTTAAGGCCAATCAAAAGTTGATTCTTAGTCTTGGCCTAGCAAAATACGACAGATACCTTCAACCAATCATCGAATGTTTGAGGTATTCTCCACTGGTTATGGCTCTTACCAAGTCTGAAATTGTTCCTGTGGTGCATCTTTCAAAATCCTATTCCACTGATAGCTACCAAAAGGGAGAAGAGTTAATCACGTTTGAAATCTTCAACCAAAAAACCCAAATCACCAATTCAAGGTTCTATAACCTCCTAGGGCTTCCACTGGGTCGTGACCTAGTTAACCCTGAGAGCTTCTCCAACTTTGCCATCTTGGAGATGTTCTACCAGATGGGCTACAAGGATGTGTTTAGTGTAGTTTCCAATTTCAAGAAGCCCAACATGCCGCCGAAGTGGAATGGCCTCTTCACACTTCTATTCAAGAGCTTCTCAGAGAGAGTTATGGGCTCCGACTGTGCGAGCAAATTATTTATGACGATGATGTACGACATCTTCTACGACATCAATCCGGATTATGGTTCAATACTCTGGGCTCAATTGGTCAAAAGCACCCTCTCTACAACATGACACAGTGAAATCTCCTATGCTCGTTTCTGGACCATCATAGTTCAACGATCGATTAGCAAGCTTAACATCACCATCCTTGAAGATTCGTGTATGGCTTCAATCCAAATATTCCACACCACCAACACCATAGTCATAGATAATTCAATGTTTAGCTTTATCGGTTC
This sequence comes from Lactuca sativa, assembly GCF_002870075.4. Lineage (NCBI taxonomy): Eukaryota > Viridiplantae > Streptophyta > Magnoliopsida > Asterales > Asteraceae > Lactuca > Lactuca sativa. The sequence goes on from NC_056624.2 coordinate 145,696,158, forward strand.
AATTCCTGAAGTTATTCTTCGAGATGTTCCCGCTACGAGTGACGTACTACGAACCTATCGCAGTCTGCATGTCTCTAGCATTCGCCCCTTGTCTGATGAACTGCAAAAGGTCCTCAACGAGGCGGACAAACCCAAGAAGGGAGGAAATAAAAGGAGTGTGAAAGCAGGTCCATCTAAACCTCCTCAAGCTCCTAAAAGGAAGAGAGTCGATAAAGTGGCTCGCAGACCACAATCACCAACACCGAGCGACCATGAAGATTCGTAGTCGCACACAGTTTAGGAGATTCCTATTTAGAAAGAGGTTCACGAGGAAGATGATGCTACATCTCAAGCAATGGTTTCGGAGCCTACAACTACGAATCCTGAAGTAACTTTTAAGATTCCTACCTCCACTCCAATCATATATGAATTTTTTCAATACTTTTCTGTTCCTTCACCCACATCTACTATCTCTACCCCTATCACCATTGCTCCTTGCCCGCCAGTATGTTTGGGTGTTTCGCAAGCCCAAACGCCACTCTTCACAGATTCCACCGCCACCACAACTACCTCCACTGTTGAACCTCCAGTCACTATCAACTCATCTGATGCGGGGGCTATTGCTTCAGGTTTCATAGTTGGCGATTCTACTCCACTCATCTCTCCTTTAAGCCAAGACGATCCATATATCGTCTATGGTGGTGACGACGAAGATTTTGGAGGATTCACCAACATTCCTTTCAACATTTGGACTGAAAGTGATGACGAAGCGTCTGTCATGTGTAACCTTAAAGTATGCACTTTGCAATTATAGACCTACCGGTGAAGGTTTTTAGTTTTTATAAGCATAATTCTATTTATTTGACGATTCCTAGTTCTAACGAAATATCGAGGTTTACAAGTCTATTACAATTTTATAGTATCATATACTCCTATAGTATTAAAATTCATAAGTTTGATTCTAGTATTAGTTTGGTAAGTTTTTGACTTGTTGCTCACTACGACTATTCCCCAACATACGTTGGTCATATCTCAGATAAATATAGTTGATCAGGCTATATTCATCCTAAATCTGATTACATATTTCGAGGCCTAGTCATAGTGTCCAACTTTTCTTATTACTTTTGTATAGTTCTACCTATGACACTAGACTGTTGTGCATGCATGTACTTATACTTTTATGAAACTAAAATTTTAATTTAATAAAGTATAGTTTGTGTGAAAATGTTTAGTCAGAGAGTTGTAGTCCCTTTGCATTTGTAGTTTGTATATCTTATGTGGTTCGATATACTTAGTTCACTATAAACAATGCTCTGCTACCAATCTGTCACACCCCCAAACCAAAACGGCGGAATCGTTCGAGGGTGGATGACTTCATGTAGTATCATAACTTCATGTAGTATCATAATAATAAAGAAACCAAACACAACCACCTTATATATAATTTAAAAAGTTACATTGTTGCACGTGATACATGTTTCAAAGTAAATTACAATATGATGATAAAATGTGTTTTGAAACTGACGCCTTAGTGTCCCTTCCCCAAAAGTTGTTGTTTACCTGTATTACTGAATCCCTGAGAAATACAAGTAGTTTTGAAAAAGTGTCAATAATTAAGTTGGTGAGTTCATAATCATTTTTGTGTAAGAATTGTATGCCTTTCTGTAACCGAGTTTGTTTCTAGAAAATCCAATATTTTCCATAAATGAATGGTGTGTTTAAATGTTCCAACGTTCTTCAAAATGTTTTAATACTCCATGTGAGTTGTTATAACCTTGCTATTCACTCGGATTGCCTGTAACAACGTTCTTCAGGCATTGAAGTGTTATGATGTTTGTCACCCCAGACCTGCCGGTCTAACTGTAGCTTACAATTTAGGTGCGAGATTGTCAGTCCAGTATAGATCTATAAACAAATATCACGCTCTCCATACAAGAGATTATGGTTTATAGTACAGGACTTGAAATGCGTACATAAAACTACGGTGAAGTCAAATGTCTCACAAAATTTAGTACCAATTGATTTACGTATGAAAAGTCCATTTTTCTTGTAAATGTAAGTATTTCCTCTTTATAGTGTTTATAGTATGTAAAATATCATGAATATATCATAAACTATACCTATTATAGTTTTCAAAAGTGTGTTTCATTAGAATAATAAACCTTGGTGTATTACCACCTTTGCATGTAAAGTATAGCATTTGTAGTAACGTTATTTTACGTATTTAACATTTATACACAAAATGCAGATGAAGCATTATAAACTTTATGTAACGATTTGCATTTTAAAATAAGTTTTTCTTGCGTTTTACTTGTTTTTTCCCCCCTAAAATATAGTAAAGACCTGAAAATATAAGGGTACCAACTCACCTTGTAATAGTGATGATTTGAAGAAAATGAGACTTTAATCGGGCAGCACTTCGACCGGATAGTGGTTAATTTCTCAGGAGTTTCGGATCTTCGGCCCTTCGTCGGTTCTTGGATACGTAAGCGGGGCGTCAGGGGAGTCTCGAGGGGCTCGAAAGTGAGAAAATATGGGAGAGAAGTTGTAAATTAGCAATTGAACTCGGAAGCCTCGCATCTTATTTATAGGGTGGGAACTGACCTCATACGCGAGGCGTTCCTGCTGAGAACGTTGGGCGTTCCGGAGTGCTGGGCGCTCCCTCGTACGCAGCGCGTTCTAGCTGTCCTCTTGCGTCATCGCTTACCGGTCTTCGTACATAACTCGTGATGCGACTAGTGGGCAACGTGGTCAATCCGAAGCCCTGTGTTGCGAACGTGGGGCGTTCCTTCGGAACACAGGGGGTTCCTCCTCGGACCAGCCTCGCAACACGTGTCCAAATCTTTAATAATCCGTAACTTTTGCATACGAGCTCCGTTTTTGACGTTCTTTATATCCACGTGTAGGTGAGAATATACTTTACAACTTTTGTTTAGACTTCGTCGGTAAATTTTGGTTTAATTTTATATTATATATTTTTAATAGGCCGAGACTGGAAAAGCCCGTTAAAAATTCATAACTTCTTCATCATACGCCCGTTTTCGTCAGACTTTTTACCGTTGTACTACTATTGTCGAGATCTTCGATTCTCGTTTAGGTTGTGTCGGCCACAAGTCACTCGATCGTTGTTTCAAGTTTTTCACTGTCTACTGCTATTCTGAAACTTAGAAAAATCATAACTTCTTCATACGTAGTCAGATTTGGACATTCTTTTTATGCATGTTTATGGTTTAACATATTCTACGACTTTCGTTTGGATACCTAAGGCTAAAAAGTATTTTATTGAAATTTTGATTTTTACACTTAACATTGTTTCACCGGTTTTGATGCGGAACTTTTATTGGTCATAACTTGTTCGTTATAACTCGAATTTGAGTGTTCTTTATATTTCTGAAAATCTTGACACGATATCTATCATTTTATGCAACCCAATTGAGACTTTTGAACATTTCATTTTTGACACTATTTTTATTATATAAAAAATAGATTACAATACTTGACTTTTAGATCAGTACATTGACTTGAAATATCGGGTTGTCATATCATCCCCCCGTTATAGGGAATTTTGTCACAAAATTTATTCTAAGATAAGCATTTATGGACTAGGGAAAAGACGCGGGTACTTTTGTTTCATCTGATCTTCACGCTCCCAGGTGTATTCAGGTCCTTGCTTGGCATTCCAGTGGACCTTCACAATAGGTATGCGAGTTTGTTTTGTTCTTTTAATTTCCCTATCCATGATTTCTACTGGTTCTACTACGAAGTGGAAACTCTCGTTGATTTCAATTTCGTCCAGAGGGACGACGAGGGTCTCATCTGACAGGCACTTCTTTAAGTTTGACACATGAAAGGTAGGATGTACGTTATTGAGTTCCTGCGGTAATCAAAGCTTGTATGCTACCGGGCCAATCCTTGCAAGGACCTTGAATGGTCCGATATTCCTTGGATTTAGTTTGCAACATTTTCCAAAACATATTAATCCCTTTCAGGGTGAGACCTTCAATAGTACCCGGTGCCCAACCTATAATTTCAAGGGTTTTCGTCTTTTGTCCGCATAACTTTTTTGTCTGTCTCTTGAAGCTTTTAGTCTTTCCCGGATTTGGACAATCTTCTCGATCATTTCTCTTATGATTTTCGGGCCTGTGAGAGTGTTGTTAGGTACTTGTCCTTTATCTAGTTGGTTGTCACCCACTTCCACACATCACACAGGTGATCTGCACTTGAGGCCATAGAGGGCTTCGAATTGAGCAACCTCGATGCTAGTGTGATAGTTATTGTTGTACAAGAACTCGACCAGTGGCTAATGGGTATCCCATGCCTTACCAAAGTCGATCAAACAATCTCTTTGTAAGGTCCAAATAAGGATCTTTACCAGTAATCAAGCAATAAACATTCACAGAATGAGAACGAGATGAAAAGAAGCCAGGCTTGCACACGATTATATTCAATAAATCGCCAGGTACAACTCGATGTACTGCTCTGTAAACGCTATGGCATCAGCAACCACAAAAGGCCAACTCCTCCATTTTTTATACTCGACTTAGACCGTATACAGTGATTGCGACTGTAAACTCTGTTTACGGTCGTGAACACAAAAAATGACCAAAAATACATAAACAACTCATAAACTGTATTACAGACTCATGCCAAACAAAATACGCTGAAAGCCTAGACCAAACCATTTACTGGACTCTTCAATCTCCCCCTTGGTTTGGTGCTAGCTTTGACTCAGTTGTCGACCACCATTACATCGGACTTTCCCATCGCTCCGTTCCATATTTTCTTCTCTATAATAGCAGCCACCATCGAAGTGTATTCTTTTGCAGCAGGTTCAAAGATATCATCAGCCATCACAATCTGATGAGCAGCAAGATGATGAATGTCCTACTTGCCAAATTGAAGCAAATCCCTTTTGTCATACAGACGAATGCAATCTTCCTTAAGCTTGATTACAGCAGCATCTGTGGATTCATCATACACCCAATATTGCATGGATGCGAGAGAACCATCTGAATAATTTTGAAGAATAGGAATGTGCTTAACTTGAGCAGTAGCAGGCCACATCTCTGACCGAAGTGGTTGACTTGTTTTGGGATCAATGACCTTTTTGTGGACCTTGGCAAAAGATATTGCAGTCTTCATTGAAGGGAAGCCCTTGGCCACTTGATCTTCTAAAAAGGATTTGAGCTGACTCGCCCTGGGATTTCATGATGGATTTTGAGAAAGGAGCATTGGACAACTCAATAAGATCAATCTTAGTAAAAGAATGAAAGTCGTGAGCATCTTTGTAAAGTTCTTTATTGCCGCTCTTTCTCCTCACCATAAACATGTTCATGGTGTCATGGAATCCCCACGAGATGATTCCTGACCTATCGCCATACATATCTTTGAAACGATGCACGCCCAGATCCGTAACAATGATCTGTGGACTATCCTAGGGTGCCTTATGATCTACGCTCCTTTTAAATAGCAATTGACCTTTGTCAGAAGACTAGTCAGTAGATGTGACAACCCAAAATTTCCATTCTGAACAAACCATATCAAGCTAATAGAAATTAGAACAGTTACAGTGAAATTCCACACTTTGGGTATAAGTTTGGCAGTTTTTCAGGATTTACACTTAAGGAGATATCAGGAGAGTGGATGCACTAGGGTTTTGTGCAACATTGTTATTCCAATACTCTAGGATATTAGAGTTCATTCTGGGAATACAAATATTTTCTGCCAAAAATCTCAGGACTATATATAGAAATCTGAGCCACATTCATTCATTAGTTACATTTCCAATTAGAGAAATGCCAAATTCTCTCTCACGGATCTTCGGGTTTTTATCCCAAATCGTGAGTACTTCTATCTAGTTGTATTACATAGCTTAGATTATGTTTTATAACCTCAAAATCGAATCAAAACCCCAAGATTTGGGAGTTTACCGCCTAAGAACACTTGGAGAGTAAACTCCATTTTAAGGGCCAAAAGTGTGCCCAATTTCCTTCAAAGCCTTCGAACTCAACATAGGGACTACCATTACATGTTTAGACCACCGAAACAATTAAGAATCAAGGGTGAAAGTGAGTTCATGGTCAAGGAAGTTCTTGGGCCGTGAACTCCATTTTTAAGTGACGAAATGCCCTAAAAGCCCCCTTAAGCAAGAGACTAAATTGGACATGTAACTAAATGAGTTTAGGACTGGCAAACACACTTAGAACACCAAGAGTAAGGTGTTCACGGCCCAAGAAGTTCTAGGGTCGTGAACTCCATAAAATGGTGCCATAAAATCTTCTAAAGCCTAATACAAAAGCCTAGTTTAGTTCCTAGTTAATTTAGGGACTTCAAAACACCATAAACATCCTTCCAAGCATGATTACGTCCGTAATCTCCAAGGGATATGGTCCCAAGGCTGTGAACTCCTCAAAGGAGTTAAAAGGAATCCCAAACACTTGTTTAAGCCTTGAAGCAATTCACCACTTGAGTTGTAATAATGTTAGGCTTCATTTAGGAACCTTATTGAGAGTTTACGGCCAGGAGTTTACTCCCCTGGGCCGTAAGCTCCAACACATATGGTCTTTTGACCATAAACTCCCATAAGAGGTCTTGCACTCCTTTGTTGCAACCCATTAGCCTCCTAGCACTTGACCAAAAGTGTTTTCCTCGCATTAGGATATTTTTACATGTTTAATTAGTGTTATAATCACTAATTTTTTATATACATATGTCTTCATATGTAACTAGGACCATTGTGTGTGTGTGTCTAAAGTCTTCACTTGACACCTAGCAGTCCTACCTCTTCAGTTCATCCGTATCACCCACAACAGGTGAGTTCATACCCCTTAATCAATGTTTTAACAGTTTTAAATGTTTTATGGGGGGATACAAGTAGAATTATGCTAATTATTATATTAATCATATGTGATTAATAAGTAGCATTCAAATGATTGGCTATTCATTAGCCGTTTTACCAAACCGTTTCCTTCAAATGTTTTCCATAAACACTTTATGTGTTTAAAACTCCTTATTACACTGTACCTTTTACTTTGTATGTTTCATTTCAAACTTATTTACAATTGTGTTTCAAACAAATGTTTCTTTATACTAAACTGTTTTATCAAACCCATGCCTTCAAACCATTTTATAGATTGACATCAAGTCGATCTTTTCTTAGATAACAATTATGTTCAAAGGTTTTACAAAACTTATTTTATGCTTTTATATTATAAATTTCATGCCTCTGTATGTATAGTTATATAAGAAATGTTTAAAAGACTTAGGAAGGCTATCCACCTTGTTTCCTTTTCCTCGATTTGGATGTGGTCTGGTGGGATATCGGGTACTCGTCCGAAGGTCGTTTAAATATTTGTTATATATCATGTGTACACATATACTCATAAAGGTCTTTCCAGTTCATCCAATGCCCATGGGTAGCAAGGGTATACATCCATGTCCATCCGTACCAGTTAGATTACTAGTAAACTACCATATGGGTAGTTTAGGAAGATACTAGAACTATTACTAGAACGCAATATCATACAATGAGTCAGTTCATTCATGAGTCAATACTTTCGAGAACATTACAGTACATTACTACACTTGCTAGATAGAGAGAGCATACATTACAGCTAGAACATTACAGTACATTACTATACATGCTAGATAGAGAGAGAACACACATTACAGCTAGCACACGTAGAACAATTCAGTACATTACATATACATAAATACGTTGACACAATTGTGATCCATTGTATCGGAGCATGCCTTAAATGTCATGACTCGAGTTGTAGCGAGAGTCTCTTGGAGGGAGAGCGTGAGTTTGCGTATAGACCTATACTGGATTGACTATCCTACACCTTGCTGCTATCTACAGCCAGACCTGCAGGTCTGCGGGTGCCAAACATCATTTCTTTTTATGACCTACATTTGTCGTTGTTATCAAGTCGATAGTATGGTGCAATTAATCACATGATGCCTTAATATAAAGCCGGTTTAAGGTAGTTAGTACAGCAATAGTTCTTATAGCACTACACTACAGTACTGCATTAATTTTCCCTTTTCGTATATTTAGTGATCTTTTCACTTAAGCATTAAAGGTAAAAACTATATTTTGTTAATGATAGTTACACTTGGGAAAATTACACACTTTTACAAGAAACGTACATTCAGAACAGTTAGGTCTTGGTAGAAGACTACATTCAGAGTAGTTAAGTCTTGGTAGAAGACTCTCTTTTATAATATTAGGAATCATAGGGATTTCTAGGGTTTTTCAAACGTTTATAGTTGTTTGACAAACATTTTTATACTTACAGTTCATATACATTTTCCATACTTACAGTTCATATACATACAAATTCTTACATACAAATTAAGACACTAAAATACTTATGATCACACCAGCTTTAAAGTTGATACTCTCTTTCAAAATAACTTGTATCCTCAGGTCAACCATAGATAGGTAACGATGCCAGGTTCAAGGAAGATGGTGCTCGATCAAGACGCATCTTTCATTTTGATTTATGCTTTAGTGTTTATCAGAATTTGACAGAACACACTTGTATAATAATTATATTATTAATGCAATGGATGATGTTGTTGCTTGTTTACTACTTTTCATTGTTGTGATACTGTACATGACGTCCTCCACCCCAAAATGTTTCCGTCGTTCTTGGTTTCGGGGTGTGACAGTAGACTTGTCCAATTTGGCGCGTTTCAATGCTGCTGCACATGGAGCTTGAGGCGGTTCCTTTTCAAAACAGACTTCAATGATGTTTGTTCTGGTAGGCTGAGGAACAATGGGAACATCTTGGTTGGGAAGATAAATTTGTGGCTCATCAACGAATGACTTGAATTCATCGCCAAGTTTATCTTCCAACTTTTTCTTTAGATTGTAGTAACTGGCAGTCAAGAGGCCAAAATGTGTCTGAAGATCTGTAATCTGCTTTGTCTTCAGAACTTTATCCTCATTAAGTTCGGCCACTTGAATATTAAGCTTTGTATTTTCAGTTTGAAGGTCTTCAACCTTGATAGTCAGTTCAATATTTCTCTAATCAAGATCAATGTTCTTTTGATTCAGTACATCGATCTGTTTTTGGAGTCCAAGAATTGAAGGAATCTCTTCTCCTGAGTTGTCACCCCCAATAAAAATCCCTTTGCCACGTGGGGGTGGTGTAGAAAATTGTTCTTCTGTTAGGAGCCTAGCTAGCCTGACCGAGGCAGCATCATCCTCTGTCCTGGGAGGAGAGAAACCTGTTGGGAATGAAGAGCCACCAACCTCATAGAAAGTACTAGGACCTTCACTGACGGGTTCGGCAGAGTCTATGGCAGGTGTGGTTTTTGGTGGAGTCGTAGCACTTTGAGTTGCCAGTCTAAGAACGAGTTTGCGTCTTTTACTTGGAGGAGGAGAGGCTTGAGTAGTGGTGTGATCACTTTCCACTAGCTCAGATGTAGGTAAGACAACATCAAGGGGAGGAATCCCTGATACTGTCACCATAGGAGTTGCTATTTCTGCCGATGGATTGGTAGTAGTAGGAGTGGCTTCAAGAACATCATCTTCTTCCCTTGTCTCTGTTGCCGGATGAGCAACTTCATCGACATTATCAAGCAACTTGTCGAGGTTTTCTCCGGTCATAAAGTCTTCATTGCTACCAAAGTTTAAAGGAATATCATCATTATCGAATCCTGTGAGGTCGAGATCCTCATAGAATTCAGTCTCAGCCCCCGACCCCTCATTGTAATCCCCTTAAACCTATACCGACTACAATTTGAGTTCCTCGGCGACTTGAGCATTTGCAGCTGCAGTTTCATCGACATCATGATCTGAAATGGTGATGACATCATCAGAAACAACCCTTTCAGAGGAAGTGGGCTCAGATGATGCTTTATCAGATGTTCCATGAGACTCGGAAGATTCATCAAGCTCAGCAAATTTCCCGAACTTCACCAGGGGATGTAATCCTTGAAAAACAACCTTTCCCTTCCGATTTTGTTTGATGAGACCAACAGTGTGAGGACCCAAGGATTTTATATCCAGCTTGTCACCATCCTTGACCATCTCTGGAAATTGATTGTCGATGAACGCTTGAATAAACCTTGGATATAACAAGAACGCATCTCTGGTTCCCCGGGTCATGGCATTAATTTTCACCAAGAACTCATCAAGAATAAACTTCAAGAAGTTGAATTTAATGCCAGTAGCCAAAGAGACAATTTCCCTTGTGTTTCTGAGAGAGATTTCGTCTGCTCCTGATCTCCTGCCTGAGATGCAGCTCACGAACACGTGTGTCAGGAATCGCCAGTAAGGAGGCAAGAGCTTTTCACTGTGGGAGGGTAGGTACCCTCGTATCCCATCTTCTCAAGAATTCCTTGTACATCATCAATCCCAATTTCAATAGGAAAATTGGATTCATCATTGACCAGCAAAGTATCTCTGATGTACTGCTCCGTGATTCTGATCTTGCAGCCCTTAACCACAGCTTCGATCGACATCTCTCCATTGACTTTTAACATCTTAACCGTCTGCCAGAACTCCCGGACAATGTTCTGATAAATGATGGGATTCACTATGATGGCACAAGATAGACAACACTCTCTCAGTCTATAGATCATTGATTTGAATTCTGCATGAGCGACTGGAGGATCATCCAACACAATCGCCAGGTTGTTCATGTCCGCAAACTTAAGATTCGCCATTGATCTTCGAAGAGGACTAGTCGATTTCACAAAATCTCGCAAAAAGTTTTTCGAGGAGAGAGAGTAGAGAGAGAAAGTGCTTGCCATTGTAAAGAGGAGAAGAGGGAGTGGAAAGGGTTTACGAAAGTGAACTCTTCCTTTTATACTCCTTAAGCTTTTACCTGTCTCCCACACAGTGTAAGACCCAATCCAAATTTCGTTTAAATTTTCAAAAGTAAAACCTTTTGAGGATATTAAAATAAAAATAAAAATAAAATTAAACTAAAAATAAAATAAACTAATTTCTAAAATTTAATGTTTAATATATTTAAAAATTAAATTTTTGACAATTATAAAAACAAAATTAAAATAAAAAATAAAAATAAAAATAAAAATAAAAATAAAAATAAAAATGAAATGAAATGAATGCAGACAAAATTTATCTCAAAATTTACTGAAATTTTTCTTGTGATGTTGGGATCAAAGTTGTTAGACTGCCTTAATCTACTTGTCGGTACCTTTCATCTTCACATCTTTGTCTGGTCGATCGCCGGTATTGTTGTCCACTTAAACACGAAAAATTGTGACGATTTTTAGGACATACTAATAATTGTATGACAAAGTGATCCTAAGTTCCTAGATACTATATCTGAGCCTAAGCTCCTAGATATTATATCTTAAGGACCATTCAGCTGACGACGACCAGAGATATTGTTGTCCACCTAAATTAAGCAACGAGATCTACAGACAATCTGTATGTGTTCAATTTTAATTGTATGAGAACGTGTTTCCCGCTTCCTAATATGCCCCAGCAATCAAAGACTTCCAGAATACTTCTTACATTGGGTGACCAGACAATTATAAAGAAAGAAGATAGATTTAGAATGCATATGCTATACACCTGGGTCGGATCTCTTCCAATCACGCAGAGGGTGAAACATATGACTAACTGAAGTTTTAGAGGGATTGAGAAGTAGAATGGTGCATATACTATGTACCAGGTCGGATTGTGAGTCACGCAAAGGAGACAGTATATGGCTAACAAATAGAAAGAATTGCATAGATAGAAGATGCAGAGAAATAGAGTTGCATATGTTACAGTCCAGGTCGGATTTTGAGTCACGCAGAGGAGGTAACATATGGCTAACAGATAGAAAGAAAGAATATAATCTTCTACAGACCTAATTTATCGGAATTCACCAGTCGCCCCATCAATACCGGAATTAAGGACAGAATCCGCACATCGAGGAAAAGTTAATCCACGGTTCCAGATACAGGTTCAATTAATGTGACGAGTAGATTACCATATATATCTCCCTGCTCAACCTATCCAAGCGTCGTATTGTCAGGATAAACGGATCTATCTAGGGCAATATTTGTCAAGTCATTTGATTTCTTAAGTTCATCTTTGCCTAATCAGGTCCATTTAGAATCTTTCATGCCTACCACCGCATCAAACCAGAGCATAGACCCTTCAACTTTGGGTACGTTACGCAGACTTAGATTGCCTATTATCACTTCATAATATCACTTCCCAGTCCTTCATCAACAAGCAAAACTTTATGCAACAATTTTTTTTTTGATTTTTCTGAATTTTTAGTGTTTTTGGATTTTTGAATGTTTTCCAAAAAAATAAAATAAAACAGAAGCAGAATGTTTTTGGATTTTTTAATTTTTCAATTTTTGTTTGGTTTTGTTTATTTCTCCCCTAAATTTGTGCATGGAAGAGAATGAAATGACTAAAATTCTCAAATTTAAACTAACCTAAATAATAACAAAAATTAATCCTCAAAACGAATCATTTTCAAAAATCCCACAAGCACATCGAATCGAGCTTTGTTAAAAGGCTTAGTGAACAGATCCGCCTCATTATTGGCAGTGGGAACCTGTTCTAGCTGGATGAGCAAACGCTCATAACAATCTCTGATAAAGTGAATTTTGATGTCAATGTGCTTGGTTTTGGAATGTTGGACCGGATTTTTAGTGATTTGAATAGCACCCTCATTATCACAATGAATTGGGGTTTCTAGATAATTCAAACCGCAGTCCAACAGCTGATGTTGGATCCAGATAACTTGAGAACAACAAGCTGATACAACAACATATTCCGCTTCTGCTGTTGAGGTAGAGACGGTATGTTGTTTCTTGCACTGCCATGACACCAGCCTATCACCAAGGAATTGGCACCCTCCTGATGTGGATTTCCTGTCAAGTTCACAGCCTCCATAATTACTGTCAGCAAAAGCATATAAATCAAATTCATAATTTTTCGGATACCAAAGACCCAATTTTGGGCTGCCATTGATATACCAAAAAATCCTTTTGACAGCAATAAGATGTGAAAGTTTAGGATTAGCCTGATAGTGAGCGCATTGACACACTGCAAACATGATATCGAGATGGCTTGCAGTGAGATACATCAGGGAACCGATCATCGATCTATAGTGAGTCTGATCTACGGATTCGCCATCAATATCTGGATTCAGCAGGGGTCTTTCAGCCATTGGTGTCGATGTAGGCTTTGCGTCTTCAAACCCGAACTTGTCAAGAATATCCTCCACATACTTAGCTTGATGTAGCAGGATTCCGGTTGAACTTTGTTTGACCTGAAGCCCGAGAAACATAGTCATTTCACCTAGAGAACTCATCTCGAATCACTTCTTCATCACGCCTTCAAACTCTTTGCAAAGCTTTGGACAGGTAGACCCGAAGATAATGTCGTCAACATAGATCTGAACTATTATCTGATCATTACCCACATGCTTGATGAATAAAGTTTGATCAATAGTATCACGAGAGTATCCATGCTAGAGCAAGTGCTTTGTTAGGGTCGCATACGATGCTCGAGGAGCTTGATGTAACCCATACAACGCCTTGTCCAACTTGTAGACATGATTAGAGAACTTTGAGTTAACAAACCCAGGCGGTTGATCAACATAAATTTCTTCCTTCACCTTTCCATACAAGAAGGCAGTCTTGACATCCATTTGGTAGACCATGAATTTCATGAAGGAAGCATATGCGAGAAAGATACGAATAGCTTCCAAACGAGCCACGGGAGCATACACCTCAGTATAATCAAGACCCTCAACTTGTCGAAACCCACGAACCACCAACCTTGCTTTGTTACGCATGATTACACCAGAATCATCATGCTTATTAAGATAGACCCAACGCATGTCAACAGACCTTTTGACCTTTGGTAACTTGACCAACTTCCAAACCCCGAGCTTTTCAAACTGATTTAGCTCTTCATGCATTGCATCTACCCAGCTGGGCTCATTCAAAGCCATGTTAACGTTCTGGGGCTCTATTTGAGATATAAAGCAAGAGTAGAGACATGCATCGACATCTCCACTCTGACTTCTGGTTTTAACTCCATCACCCAGCTGGCCAATGACGTTATCGATCGGATGATCGCGTTGAATTCTTGAAGGTATGTCTTGGCTGATATCATTGAGTGAAACAGGAAGAGTGTGTATGTTGAAACCTCCATCATCTACTGACTGATTCACATTAGATGAATCTGCTACAAACTCATTAGCAATTTCTTCAGGAAAGAGTAGTTCCATAAAAGTTGGATTGACAGCTGAAGCATCTCTAGACATGAACTCTCTCTCAACAGGTGTAAGAGGTATAGCATCAGCATTAGGAGTTTCATTTGTAACCTTAGACTCTGGACTATTTGGTTGATCAGATGACTCCCCCTCAGGTGGAGCAGAGAACCCCCCCCCCAGATGAAGCAGAGGACTCCCCCTCAACCGTTGGAGGTCTGTAGACAACTTCTTCGTCTTCGTCTTCAGAAACAATCTACGAACCAGAAGAGGATCCACTTGAACTATCTATAGACACATTTAAAGATTTGAAAAGTGATGTGTAATCAAATAACCAGTCGGGACCCACTCGAGCGTCTGTTTCATTCTCCTCCAAACAGCGCACGTCATAGGATTCTACTATATGCTTAGTCTTTTTGTTGTAAACCCTATACGTAGTGCACACATCATACCCTACAAAGTAACAATCATCGGCTTTGGCATTGAATTTAGGGTTGGATTCCAAGTGAAGAAGGGTGCAAGGGAAGCCAAATACACGAAAATGGCTGTCAGAAGGCTTGTGTCCATAGAGAATCTCGTACAGTGTCTTCATTTGTGCTTTGTTGATTAGAACACGATTCTACACGTAGCAAGCAGTGTTAATCACCTAAGCCCAAAAGAAAACAGGTAGTTTGGAATCACAAAGCATTGTCCTTGCGGCGTCTTTCAAAGTTCTATTTCTCCTTTCAGCAACACCATTTTGTTGAGGCGTGTGAGCAGAGCTATATTGACGCACTATCCCCTTTTCTACGCAAAAATGGTCAAGAACTGCATTTTTGAACTCAGTTCCAATGTTAGTACGAAGCGCCTTCACTTGGTTGTTGGTTTGCTTCTCAATCATTACAACGAACTTCTTTATCAGATCAGCAACCCCTGCTTTTTTGGATAAGAAGAAGACCCACATAAACCGAGAGAAATCATCGATCACAACAAAACAGTACGAGCTTCTGTTGATGCTCAGGACGTTGACCGGACCAAATACGTCCATATGCAATACTTGGAGCACTTGACTGATTGAGTTGACTTGCTTGGGTAGGTGTGGTTTCCGATGATCTTTTCCTTGACCACAGGAAACACACTTCTCAAATGTAATAAAGTCTCTGACGGGTAGGCCTCGGACCATCTCATTCTTAGCAAGGCAATTCAGGTTTTTCGTGTTAGCATGACCGAGCCTTCGGTGGCACAGCATTGCATTTTGTTCGGAGACTTTTGAGAATAGGCAAGTGACTTGTTCAGGTAGGTTATTGTTCATATCAATAACGTAAGCATTCCCATCCCATTTAGATTTGATTAGAATCCACTCTTCCGGGATGACAATGCCTAGCTTGAGAATCATACATTCTTTATCGGTAAAATGGGTAGAGTAGCCTTTGTCGCAGATTTGAGCAACACTCAACAAGCTGTGCTTTAACTCGAGAGCGAAGTTGACATTCTCAAAGCTTAGCACTCCATTTGTAACGGTTCTTCTCTGTGTGATCTTGCCACCATCTCCACTCGCGAAGGAAACAGAACCCCCATTAAAAGATTGAATTTCGCTCAGTTGAGAGATATCTCATGTCATATCCCGGGAGCAGCCGATGTCGACGTACCAAGGACGAACGACATTTCTCCGCAACTGTCCCTACAAAATGAGCGGAATCATTTAGATTTAGGAACCCAGGTCATCACTGTTCTGGGTTTCCCTTTCGTTTTCTCTTATTTATCCTTCAATATTTTCAAATTAGGATCCTCATTCTTAATCACTTCAGAAGATGTTAATGATGGATTAGAAAGTGATTTGGGCTTCCATTGATATTTGGGTTTTACAACATTCTCAGGTAATTTTGAAATATGTTTCTTTGGAGTTTGCACTGAGCCTCTGGATTTTCTACCAGAAGTGGTGGAAGATCCAGAATTGCTTTTTGATGAAGCCGATCTTGGCGGAGCCTTGTTCGGTTTTGGAAAACTAGTTTGAGCTTTGTTGGTAAAAACCTTTTTATTCTTTTGAAAAGTAGCCCTTTTCTGCTTCGATCATCTTTCCAATCATCATTTTGAGAACGAGTTCTTGAGGATTTTCTAATTAAAGACCTTCATCGAGATTCATTCTCTCCTCTTGGTGACAAGTAGTTTACAAAGATCCTATTTTGACAATTCCTAGCTATATGACCACCAACACCACAATTAAAACAAATATGTTTATTATTTCAACTTGTACTGCATTTTTCAGATTTATTTTCTTGACAGACACTCTCACTTTTCTCAGAAGAACATGCATGAGGAATAGATTGAGAGATAAGTGAGGGTGTCTCAGTTATTGTGACTTGTGGAATTGATGGTGTTTCATGAGTATCACAAGCATCAGAATTACCAAATAGTTCATCAAACATATCAAAGAAATTAAATTCAACAGAATCAGATGTGGAAGCTTCATGATATGTGTATTTTTTATATATCTTTTTATGCACTTTATCTTAATATTTTTGCCTTATTTATTCTCTTTTAGAACTAAAAAGTACTCATAATGCTTTGAATTATGTTTTGCAGCTATTCGTTGTCGATAAAGCACAAAAGAAAAGACTGAAGCGGAAACCGGGCTTAGAAGCTAAAAGTAATTAAGAATGTTGGAGAAACAAGTACGCCCAGCGTAAATAGCAACTACGCCCCGCGTAATGGCTGGCCTCGGATAAGTTCAATCGCGTAGTAATCCTTAGTACGCCCAGCGTAATCCGACTTACGCCCAGCATACGTAAGTCGGCTATAAAGGTTATAAAAGTCGAGTTTCAGCTAACCAGGAGGAGGATTCGACTACCAACTTAATTTAGTCGATATTAAACTTCTGTTAAGCCGTTTTGAGGGTCTAGAAGACGGCCGGAAGGCCGTTAAGCTAACGGGAGCGGAGATCAGAAGGGTTGGAGAGTGGATACGTGTCGGTAATTACGTGGTTTGTTAACGTGACCATGCTTAGCATTCCACTGTGATACTATTATGTGTTTACTTTCTGATTTAGGTGTAAAAACCTTTTACTTTGTGTTTATGATTGAATGAAGCTTTGATTATTAGACTAATTTCTATATTGAATTGTTTATTTATGTTTAATTTATCTTGCCAAGCTTGTTAAAAGATCCTTATATGTTAATGATGATTATTTTCTGTTAATTGTTAAGTGAATTGAGTTGTGTGAACACCTGCTTGATTGCTTGTCTCTTATGATTTTGATGACATCGAGATTATAAGTCTAGGAATAACGAATGTGAAACTAGGATTAACTTGAGAATAAGTAAATTAATGTGTGAGCCTTGTTTGATGACCATCAACAAGAGGTTAAATTGAATTGGTAATTCGATTAACTACATTTACAAGTCTTGCTTGATACGAACAGAACACTAGGAAGCATGTTAGTTTAATCAAATGATCACTGTTTGAATTGACTTGTTTGCTAAAGGATTAGTTATAGTGAACGCAAATCTAATCATTTTAGGAATCGGTGAACATGAATAAATGAATTTGTGTATGCAATTATCTATGTTTTTAAGGTGTAATTTATCTAAACCAAAGTACCTAAAGAGATTTGCTTTCCTGTTAGTTTATCGAAAGTTGTTAATTGATTGTTCGTTTGAGATTTATTAAACTATTTCTTTATTCTTTTCGTGTGACCTGTAACCTATAATCAAATATTTTAAATTAATTCACCACCGTTCCTTGTGATCGACACCCGACTTACCTAAGCTATACTGTAATCTGACTAGGTACACTGCCTATAAGTGTATAGTTAGTCTAAGTTTGTTAGGTTATAAATATTAAAATTAGTGGGTACTTTTGTGCACATCAAGTTTTTGGCGCCGTTTCCGGGGAGCGGCTTGTCATTAATTTAGTTTATTTGATTATTCGTTATTTGTTTTTAATTAGTTTTTATTTTTAGTTTGATTTTCGATAATATCATTTCACTTGTCGGGAAGGTTCTTGTTTTTATTTGCAGGAATTTGGGATTGTACACATTGCTTGACTTTACTTTTTGCATGGGTTTCGAGAATGAAAGTGATTAGGGAATTCTTGACCTGCTTGGCCTACTACTTTGTTGATTTGTCCAACTCAATCCATGAGGCGTAGTATAGCAAGGCGTATTGTGCTGGTTAAGTGGAAGACCGAGCTCTTGCTGTTCTTGACTAGTTAGGTCACTTCTTGTTCCGCTTTTAGTTAAAGGTGCAAGGAAAACAAAGGAAATATTCTAACGGGTCCCGAAAGTGGGTATTTTCGCAAACCAATTCTTGCATGCAAAGGTTTTTAATCAACCATTGTCGTTTGATCTTGACAAAGATAAGTGATTGTGACGTCTCTTTTTTTTTATTTTTTTTATCACTCATTGTAAAGTCATCATTAGCTGAAGAAATTAAAAAGAAAAAATAATTAAGTTTTAAGTCCCTTAATTAAATAATTAAAAAGAAAAGGAAGTTAAATTAAAGGAAAAGGAAAATTTTCAAATACAATTACGCCTAGCGTAAGTTTTATTACGCCATGCGTAATTAACAACTGATCGCGTATAGATTTTCAAGGAGCTGGGGTTACGCCCAACGTAACATTGATTTACGCCCTGCGTAAATCAGCGACCAGGTATATCTCTTGACCCTTTGACTTCTTTGTTATTCTTTTCACAACTCCTTCCTTCGCACACGAACTGTGATGGCAACTTATCTCCAAGAATCTCGATTTTTCATATTTTCCTTTAAAATTCGACATACAGGTATGTTTTTCAGGTACTCAATATACTAGATTTGGGTTTAAATCGACGAAATTGGCTGCAAAATGCCTTTGTTCGAAATCTAGGGTTCATAGGGTTCTTGAATTAGGGCCGATTTCGCAATTATTTGCTCTGATTACCACTTGAATAGATCGATTTCTGTCAATTAACTGAACCCTAGGACTTAATTTGGTCCTAATCCCATCCCACACCCATCGATTTGAC
This sequence comes from Lactuca sativa, assembly GCF_002870075.4. Lineage (NCBI taxonomy): Eukaryota > Viridiplantae > Streptophyta > Magnoliopsida > Asterales > Asteraceae > Lactuca > Lactuca sativa. The sequence goes on from NC_056624.2 coordinate 145,715,328, forward strand.
CTCAGGGACGAACGCCAAGCGTAACCTGTTGACTTCGATTTTTTTTACTGCTCTATGCAGATTCCCTGTTAAATGTTTACCAATCTTGAATAGATAAGGAACTAATAGGGGATTGATTTATCTTTTTGGTTATAAGTTTAAAGGGTGGCTCCGATTTTTTTTCTACTGCCGTGGACCACAAGGTTGGTTCCGTTTGCTAACATGTATGCCCCCATGTGTTTGACTTTACTAGACCACCTGCGTATATGCTTAAATTAACAGTTTTGTCATGGGTATTGATTTTAGAACGAGTAGAGGGACAGACTCGTGCACCTGGACGTACGCCCAACGTACGCTGGATGTACGCCCAGCGTAAAGACCAGGTCCAGCACCAGTATTTTTAGTTTAAAAAAAAATTGTTAATGCTGTGATATTTTGTTTGGTTTTGTGTTTGTGTTAATATGTGCAGATTATGGCCCGAAGGACACAAAGGACCAACCCACCCGAGGATGTGACCGATCATCGTTTTTTACAATTTCCGCAAACACTGAACGATGCAACCCGGGTGCGTTATGTCACCAACTTGAGCTTGCTTCTCACCAAGGAGATTGATATTGCACCATCATTCGATTGGGAATTGGCTACCATGACTGGACTTCCTGCAATGATCCAGGAATTTTTGCAATACACGCACTCGGACGCGAGTGGTGTGGATTTGTTTCTGTGTCAGGGATGGGCACGTTTGTTCAGGATCCAGGAGCCTGTTTATCGGGAGTTTTTGTTGGAGTTCTATGCTACAGTTTCCTATGATCCTAGGAAGGCACTCGATAACAGGACAGCTTTTGCCTTCAGACTGGGGGGTGAGCCGGGAATGCAGCATGATCGAGCTTGCGAATCGGGTTGGTATTTACACAGCCGATGAGATGAGGAGTGTCCACTTCGCGGCATTCCTTGCTGACTGTCTCACGGACCGGCCTGAAGACTATATCGAGAACACTTTTTGGGCCGAGATTACAGGAGGAGTTTATACGCCATCTACCGCACGAGGGGGGATGATTCGGTCTACTACATACCGAATGCTGCACCGGTTGATTTCTATGTCTCTCACGCATCACAAGAATAGTGAGAGAGTGCCTTCGACGGACTTGTATTTCCTATGGGCACTTGTTACTCCGGGGAGGCACCTGAACCTTCCAGTTGCTTTAGCTGCATATTTGGGACGGAGGGCTAGGGGACTTCGGTGGGATAGCCCGATTTACGGAGGGCATTTGATCACGCGCTTAGCCCGATCTTATCAGTTATTGACACGAGAGATCACGAGATCGATGGTGTTTCACGACATGAGGCCGATGAGTCTTCAGCTGTTAGAGTCGATCCGTGTATTAGAGCGGGGTGGAGATGGTGTCTTGAGGGTTCGAGTTGATGATGTGGCGGATGAGGAGGGTGCCGCCGAGCCACAGCCGAGACGGGTCCAGCGGCGTAGACCTGTTCCTCGGGGAGCGCAACAGGGACCTGAGCCGAAGATTGATATGCGCTACCTAGCTCAGGGCATTGACCGTCTTAGTGATTATGTTGCACATGTGGACAAGCAACAGCAGTGGTATGGGGATGCGTTGAACGCATTCTTTGCCCACCAGGGGTTTCAGTATTCGGTTCCCTACCCACCACCATTCCAGCCACGATATGATGGGGCCGGTACTTCTGGGACACAGCAGCATGATGATGGAGATGATGAGTGATCCTTTTTATTTTTTATGTTTTTGTGTTATTTTTAGTTTATTTTAGTATTTTTATTTGGTATGTAATTAAACTTTAATTTAGTTTGTTTTACTTTTTTTTTCCATGTTGATGCTCTTTGGTTGTTTAGATTTCTGCAGAATTTTCGCCCTTAGAAAGCTGGCAGTAAGTTCAGCAGCTAGGTCCGACTGTTGCTAGAGAGAGTCGAGTGAGCGTTTGAAGTTTATAGTCAAGACCCACAATTTGTCATAAGTGTAGGGTGCATATTTATTTCGTAAGCGATAATTTTGAAGATTGGCATTTTTACGATATTTTTACTCTTATGATATGGATGAGCTGTTCTCACACCATAGAGTTTTATTTTTACGCAAGGAAGATGTATCATCCCGGCTGCCATGACATGGTTGACACTTTCCTATGTTGTGGGGATTTTTCATCGCGAGAGAAGAGATGACATTCTTGACGACATGACGTGGTCGACACTTTCCAATGTCATGGTTACTACACATTGCATTTGTTTGCAATCTTTTGCACCACATTTTTGAAGACGGCGGTCTTGATTTTATTTTTCGGAAAATCCTGAAGCAGCAGTTCCAGTTTTCAGGCTTTCAGCGATATTTGGAGCAACTTGTAGCAGCCCCATTCGATCTCGTCACTACTACCCCAGGGGAGTCTGTTCCTTTTTCTTCGTTTTTATTATTTTTATGAGCTTAATTCGTTTTAGCATACAATGAGGGAATTGTATGAAATAAGTGTGGGGTATGGGGTCGGTAAAAGTAAATTAAAATTAAAAATAATAATAATAAAATAAAATAATAGTTAGGAAATTGCTAGATTTAGGAAATTTAAAATTTAAAAAACTTGAAATAATAGTTTAATTTAAAAATCTAGTGATAATTTAAAATTTTTGCTAATATAGTATGAGATGATCCGATGAAAACTCAAATGTTTAGTTGAGCCAATATACGTTATAGTGCATTTGTGGCCTCCTTTATTTTAGTGAAATCATGGAACAAAAACATAACCCCTCTTGGTTTGAGGGATGCAATATGTTTAGCAGCCTAAACCTGAAATGTATCCAGGAAAATTATTATCATTAACCAATAAAGGTTGAGGTTGAGCGCCTCTGCTTAAGCATGTAGGTTTTGAGTGAAAAAAAAGAATTACGAGTAAAGTTTGAAGAATTTTGGAGCAAATAAAGTGAAGATTAAAAGATCAAAATTCTGAAGAAATCCAAAAAGTTGAAGATACCAGAAATCAAATCAATAAAGGTGGTGAATTCAAAGAAATTAAAGATCAAATGTCAAAGAATTGAAGAATTCCAAAAGAGCTTCATAGTGGTATCGAAAAGTTGTAATTCTAGATTATGTATGCTTAGGTTGCACAACTAAAAATACCTTGAGTTTAGGAGGTTTTCTGCGGATAGATTCGAAGGGTTGCATAAAATGAGCATTGTTCGGAAAAAGTGGGCAAGTGTTTATGAAGATTGTGAGTATTTAAAGTAGGGGGGTGCTTTAGGAAAATTTTAGACACAAAAGCATGCATTGCAGTCTTGACATAATGGCTGAGTTTTAAATGGATTGTTTAGTGCGATATTGGTAAAAATTAAAAGTAAATTTGCTTGAGGGCAAGCAAAGGCTAAGTATGGGGTATTTTGATATGTGTATTTTTTATATATATTTATGCACTTTATCTTAATATTTTGGCCTTATTTATTCTCTTTTAGAACTAAAAAGTACTCATAATGCTTTGAATTATCTTTTGCAGATATTTGTTGTCGATAAAGCACAAAAGAAAAGACTGAAGCAGAAACCGGGCTTAGAAGCTAAAAGTAATTAAGAATGCTGGAGCAACAAGTACGCCCAGCGTAAATAGCAACTACGCTCCGCGTAATGGCTGGCCTCGGATAAGTTCAATCGCGTAGTAATCCTTAGTACACCCAGCGTAATTCGACTTACGCCCTGCGTATGTAAGTCGGCTACAAAGGTTATAAAAGTCGAGTTTCAGCTAACCAGGAGGGGGATTCGACTACCAACTTAATTTAGTCGATATTAAACTTATGTTAAGCCGTTTTGAGGGTCTAGAAGGCGGCCAGAAGGCCGTTAAGCTAACGGGAGCGGAGATCGGAATGGTTGGAGAGCAGATACGTGTCGGTAATTATGTGGTTTGTTAACGTGACCATGCTTAGCATTCCACTGTGATACTATTATGTGTTTACTTTCTGATTTAGGTGTAAAAACCTTTTACTTTGTGTTTATGATTAAATGAAGCTTTAATTATTAGACTAATTGCTATATTGAATTGTTTATTTATGTTTAATTTATCTTGCCAAGCTTTTTAAAAGATCCTTGTGTGTTAATGATGATTATTTTCTGTTAATTGTTAAGTGAATTGAGTTGTGCGAACACCTGCTTGATTGCTTGTCTCTTATGATTTTGATGACCATCGAGATTATAAGTCTAGGAATAACGAATGTGAAACTAGGATTAACTTGAGAATAAGTAAATTAATGTGTGAGCCTTGTTTGATGACCATCAACAAGAGGTTAAATTGAATTGGTAATTCGATTAACTACATTTACAAGTCTTGCTTGATACGAACTGAACACTAGGAAGCATGTTAGTTTAATCAACTGATCACTGTTTGAATTGACTTGTTTGCTAAAGGATTAGTTATAGTGAAAGCGAATCTAATCATTTTAGGAATCGGTGAACATGAATAAATGAATTTGTGTATGCAATTATCTATGTTTTTAAGGTGTAATTTATCTAAACCAAAGTACCTGAAGAGATTTTCTTTCCTGTTAGTTTATCGAAAGTTGTTAATTGATTGTTCGTTTGAGATTTATTAAACTATTTCTTTATTCTTTTCGTGTGACCTGTAACCTATAATCAAATATTTTAAATTAATTCACCACCGTTCCCTGTGATCGACACCTGACTTACCTAAGCAATATTGTAATCTGACTACGTACACTGCCTATAAGTGCATAGTTAGTCTAAGTTTGTTAGGTTATAAATATTAAAATTAGTGGGTACTTTTGTGCACATCACATCACAAGAAACTTTATCAGTCTTAACATCAGAAACATAAACGTTTTATTTGAAACAGAAAACTCAGAATTAGAAACAGAAACAGCTCCGACTCCATGCTTTGCCTAGTGTAAGGGTTGATCTGCAGGGGAAGTAGAAATGTTAGTACTTTGAACGTTAAAAAATCCGCCTGAAACGAAACCAGATGGCTTGCGATAAACCATAAATGGTTCGTTGGCAATCTCCTCCTTGGATAGAGGTTGATACTGATATGTATGATTATAAGGAGGAGGTACACTATCATATCCTAAACCCTTAGACTGATTTCGTTTAAACTGCATGCAATGATCAATCATGGTGTTAACTACCTCGCTTGATCCATCAAATTTTTGAAAAGCAAAGTTTGCAGAATCAAACTCCTTTTTTAATGTATCAAGTTTAGTAATTAACTCATCATTTTGTCTTTTAACATAATCATACAATTCACATTTTTCACTGTATTCTGTTTGAATCCTTCTGAAATCTTTTATTTTGGTTTCTAACTGGGCCTTAAGTTGTTTTTGTCCTTTCCTAAGTTGGTAGCCCTCATATCTAAGGTCCTCTACTTCTCTACGTAATAATCGGATTTCATCACGAAGAACTTTCACATATTCTTTACATGCATGAGAACAAGATGGTAGGTTTAGCTTGCTTTTCTTGGGCTCGGAAGAAGTAGACACCATTAGGGCAAACTGAAGCTCCATCATTTCTTCTTCGGGATCAACATCATCATTCTTCAATGTAGCTTCATCAATCTGAGCTAGGTGAGCATTTTGTGGCCCTGAGATATTCAAAAACTGAATATGGTCCTTTCAGTCAAAGGATTGAGCAACCATAGCAGTCTCACCATTAGTTGCAGCACCTGCACGGTTGTTTCCCACTGCTACCATTTGCCTGTTGTTGTTGATCCTACGATCTGGCTTAGGGCATTCACGAGCAAAATGACCCGATTCGTGGCAGTTGAAACATCTCAGCATGCCCTTGTTAAATCCCACCTTCGTATCAGCATTCCTGCCCCACTTGCTCTTCCCTGTCTTCTTAGCAAACTGTTTGGCCCTAAAAACAGCCATAGCAATCTACCAAGCAATGTCCATCTCTTCTACGTCTTCAGGATGAATCTGATCCAAATCAGCAAATGACACCTGAGGTGGAAGATCTCCAGCTACAAAAGCATTGTAGCAATTAACTAGCCCAGTAGCTAGAGTCAAATTTTCATTAGAGTCTTTAGAGTTTGAAGAAGAAGCCACAGCTGACACATTTGGAGCAGGGATAACTTGTGGGTTGACATATGGCTGAGTTTAATGGTGAGGGATGGATGATGTAGCAGCAAAGGTCTGAATCTAAGGTTGTTGAGTTGCAAAGGCTTGACCTGAGGAGGACATGATTGATGAGAAAGAATTGTTGGATGAGATTCCAAGATTTGCAGTAGAGTATGAGTTCACATGATTAATTTGTCTCTGTTTGTCATCAATGTCACACGCTTTGATGATTGCCATAACTTCAGCAAGAGTGAGGCGATTTAAATCCTTGGTTTTCTTGATTACAGCAACATTCATATCCCATGATCTACGAAGAACATTCATATCCCAGATATGTTCTTGTCAGTCGTGAGAGTTGTGAATCGCTGTAGCTGAGCCTCAAGAGTCTCTCCTGGAATGTAGTTGAACATATTAAACTTTTGTCTCAACATGTCCTGTCGACTTTCCTTCATATCTACATTGCCCTCATAAACCTCAATTAGGGCATCCCATAGATCTTTAGTTGATGTGTACTCACGAAAACCTTGAGCAATATCGGGAGATAATGCCATGGTTAGAGTGGCTAAAGTCCTTTCCTGCTCCTCAATTTTCTCAAACTCCTCATCAATGTAGTTTTCAACAGCCTTGTCAATCACTTGGCCTCCAACTGTCATCGTGATTCTAACAGGGCCTCTAAGAATGCTTCTCTAGACTTTGAAATCTTTCATCTTAATGTATTTTTCAATTCTATACTTCCACTCAGGAAAACCATCTGCATAAATCAATCTTGGAATACGCGTAGTAGTGACCATGACAGTATCAAGTTCGTGAAAATGATTTTGACTTTGAGAATCCATTTGAAATTAAAGCAATTTAAAATCACAAATTTAAAATCACAAACGTGTTTGCAGTTGATGAGTTTATGACTATAAATAGGGTTTACGGTTTCTGAGTTTACAAATCTTAATGTTCTTGAAGCCTTGTTTGCGGTTTTTGAAGATTCATAGTTTACGGTTGATGATGATCTTGAGTTTAGAACCGCAAAAGGTGTTACGGTTGACAGTAAACTCCCAGAAAGCTCTTTAACACACATTTTTGCAATAAATCCAGATCCTTTAACCACTTAGAATACTAAAACCAATGTTCGAACAATAAGAATATCAGTTTTAAGCACCCCAAATCTCGATTGAATGAAGCTTGGCATCGGTTACTGCTCTGATACCAATTGTAAGGTCCAAATAAGGATCTATACCAGTAATCAAGCAATAAACAATCACAGAATGAAAACGAGATGAAAAGAAACCAATCTTGCACACGATTATATTCAATAAATCGTCAGGTACAACTCGATGGACTGCTCTGTAAACTCTACGGCATCAACAACCACAAAAGACCAACTCCTCCACTATTTATACTCGACTTAGACCGCATACAGTGATTGCGACCGTAAATAGGGTTTACGGTCGTGAACACACAAAATGACCAAAAGACATAAACAACTCATAAATTGTATTATAGACTCATGCCAAAAAAAATACACTGAAACCCTAGACCTAACCATTTACTGGACTCTTCACTCTTAGTATATCTTCCAAGGTCTGAATTTTCCTCTGGCTCTGACCATTGGTTTGTGGGTGGTAGGCAGTACTCATGTCTAGTTTCGTTCCTAGAGATTTTTGTAGTGATTGCCCGGTGAATCTACTATCTCTGTCTGAGATAATGGATATTGGTACACCATGTAGTCGCACAATCTCCCTGACGTATGTTCTAGTTAGCTTCTCCATCTTGTCTGTTTCCTTTATTGGTAGGAAGTGCACGAATTTGGTTAACCTGTCGACGATCACCCAGATGGTGTCAAGTCCATCCGCTGTCTTGGGTAATTTGGTTATGAAATCCATGGTTATCCGTTCCCACTTCTACTCGGGTATTTCAGGCTATCGTAACAATCCCGAGGGTTTTTGGTACTCTACCTTGACTTTGGTGCAAGTCGGACACTTGACTACATAGGCAGTGATTTCTGCTTTCATGTTCGGCGACCAATATAGTTTCTTAAGGTCAAGATACATCTTGTCTGAACCAGGATGCATGGAGTATCGAGACTTATGAGCCTCATTGATGAAAACGTCTCTGAATCCACCAAACTTCGGTGTCTAGATCCGACTCATGAGGTAACAAACTCCGTCATCCTTGACTTCAAGATTCTTATCTATTCCTATAAAGGCTTTGCCAACCACATTTTGGGTTTTCAACGCTTCCATTTGAGCTTCCTTGATTTGCATGGACATGTGTGAATGGGTCGTCATGGTTAAGGATTTCACTCGGCAGCCCGAGTATTCCTTTCGGCTGAAAGCATCAACAACTACATTAGTCTTTTCGAGATGATAACGAATTTCGCATTCATAATATTCAGTAGTTCAACCCATCATCTTTGCCTCATGTTGAGTTCTTTTTGGTTGAGGATGTGTTGAAGGCTCTTATGATTGGTGAAGATTTTGCATTTTGTCTCGTAGAGATAGTGTCTCCAGATCCTTAGAGCGAAAACGACTGCTCCCAGTTCGAGGTCGTTTGTAGTGTAGTTGACCTCGTGCGTCTTGAGCTGTCTCGAGGCATATGCAATGACCTTTCCTCATTGCATTAGAACACATCCAAGACCCTGATTTGATGCGTCGCAGTAGACCACAAAATCTTCCATTCCTTCTAGCAAATATAATTTAGATGCGTTGCATAGGGCTTGTTTCAGTGTTTGGAACACAGCATCTTGTTTTTCTCCCCAGCTAAAGGTTATACCCTTCTAAGTCAGGGTGGTAAGTCGTTTAGGAATCTTCAAGAAATTTTGTATGAATCTTCGATAATAGCCTGCAAGGCCCAATAATTGTCAAATTTTCGTTGGATTTCTTGGAGCTAACCAATTCCGAATTGCCTTGATTTTGGAAGGGTCCATGTGTATCCCGTCTTTGCTGACCACGTGACCTAGGAAATCTACTTTCCTAATCCAAAATTGGCACATTTAGATTTTTGCGTATAACTTCTCTTTCCTTAGTGTTTCCAAGACACTGCCAATGGATTTGTTAATCCAAAGGGCATCACTACAAACTCGTAGTAACCATAACGAGTTCAGAACGATGTCTTGGGAAAATCTCCTTCTAGGACTCGTAGCTGGTGATACCCAGATCTTAAATCGATCTTTGAGAAGTAGCTTGCTCCTTGGATTTGGTCGAACAGATCGTATATGCGCGGTAGGGGATATCGGTTCTTTATTGTGAGCTTGTTTAGTTCCCGGTAATAGATGTACATGCAGAAAGATCCATCCTTCTTCTTTACGAATAGGACCGGTGCTCCCCAAGGTGAGAAACTCGGCCTGATGAATCCCTTGTTGATTAGTTTGTTTAGTTGGCTGGATAATTCCTGCATCTCTGCTGGTGCTAGACAATACTGTGATTTTTCTACTGGGGTAGCTCCGGGAATCAAGTCGATTCTGAACTCGACTGGACATTCTAATGGAACTCCTGGAAGATCTTCAAGTAAGACGTCGGGGAAGGGCTTTGGCACCAGAGATGATTTGTAAATTGGTATCGAGTTTGTCACCATAAATGACAAGAGTTTCTCCATTTAGCAGATTAAGGCGAACGAACCTTCCGTGACAAAGTATATCGGCATGGTAAAGGCTTAACCAATCCATATCGATGATGACATCAAAGCTTCTACAGTGATCGACATTAGATCGATTTGGAAAGAGTGTTCATTTAGAGCTAGGGTGCAGCCTACATACATATCGTTTGTGCTTTCTGTTTTACCGTTTTCCATTTTTACTGTAAATATCTTATTGAGTGATTGGGGGTTTTGTTTAAGCAAGTTTTTGAAATCATTGCTCATGAAACTCCTCTCCGCACCTCAATCAAAGGGTATGCATGCATAAGTGTTATTGAGGAACGTACCCGTAACCACCGTGGGATCGACTATTGCTTCGTTCTGTCCTATTGCCAGCACTCTTCCTACACCGCCAGCATTCCTTGCCTTAGGACAATCTCTCTTGTAGTGTCGAGTCTCACCACACCCATAACATGTCTGGCCCACTCTGACTCCAGGAACTTGGGTGATTGGTTGTGTCGGTACCTTACAGAAATGGCCTGTGTGCCCTTTCATGTTTTAGTTGTTATGCATTTCCTGGAAATTTCCGTTGTGATGGAAATTACATTTGCTACACTTCGGTAGGTTTCCAGTATATTTCTCTCTTGTAGTGTCGAGTCTCACCACACCCATAACATGCCTGGCCCACTCTGACTCCAGGAACTTGGGTGATTGGTTGTGTCGGTACCTTACAGAAATGGCCTGTGTGCCCTTTCATGTTTTAGTTGTTATGCATTTCCTGGAAATTTTCGTTGTGATGGAAATTGCATTTGCTACACTTCGGTAGGTTTCCAGCATATTGCTTTGCTGGTGTTGGGGTAACAGGAACAACAGTAGGAGCAGTAGCGTCATGGACTGCCACTATCTGTTGTTTCTTGGTAGGTTCCTACGAAAATTGACCCTTCCTCTTATTCCAAAATTTCTTCTTGTTGTTTTTGTTGGTATTGTTGTTATTGTTCTTGCTTCCTCTGGGTTGTTCTGGAACAACAGTCATGAAGCCTTGGCAGACTCCATGGTGAACGAGAGCCTATGCCAACTGTTTGGTGCTATCGAAAGTAACTGCTTTGGAAGCTAATACACTTCCTTGAATCTGGGGTGACAGCCCCCAGATATACCTATCGCTCTTCTTTCTCTCTAGAGCAACCATTCCCGGGAAAAGTATTGCTAAGTCACTGAACCTATTGGTATAGGTTCTAATGTCCGAGCCTACCATAGTAAGGCCCCAAAGCTCTTGTTCGAGCTTCTGTACCTCGCCTCTCGGACAGTACTCTTGCATTAGCATTCGTTTCAGGTTCTCCCAACTCATGGAGTTAGCCACTACCAAAGTTAGTGAATTAAGATGGCCATTCCAACATGTTAGGGCTCGTTGGAAGAAATTGCAGGCAGCAAACTTTACCTTGCTCCCTTCTAGGAATGAGCAGATCTCGAAGACTACTTCCATTTTCTCTATCCATAGAGATAGAGACATTACTCCTCTAGTCCCATTAAAGGATACGGGTTTGCTGTTGGTGAAGTCCTTGTAAGTGCATTCCTCGGAATGACTCTGGTGCTGGCCATTAGTAGAGCTATTTATCCCTCCTCATGACCCGGTGTTACTTATTTGTGCCATTGTTGCTGTCACGGCAGCTGTTACAGCAGCCTGAAAAACAGCATTGTCCATTGATGGAGGTGGTGGTGGTCGAGGAAGTGGTAATGTTCCTGTAGTATTGATACTTCGGAGATTCCTTCTTTGCGGCATGATTCTGCCATAAGTTAAAAGATGAATTCTTGACTAGTCTTCGGTAATGGTTATGGAGGGTTTTAGTATTATATGCTTTACGTTCCGAACATTATCAAACTTGTAAGTTAATTTCAAAAATAGAAAATTACAAAAATAAGTACATGATTTCTTAGTATTTTAGGAACTTAATGAAATACCCAATGAAATAATAAATGTGTGTCAATCTCATTGATATTAATATTTGATACATCGATCAGGAAAATTTGACCAAAACACAGGTCTAGAGTACATCAATGAAAATGGGAAAAATTGACAGCATTCAGACCTCCGAATTGTGTACTCACAATCCGTCGGGTTGACATACATAAAGGAAATAGTAGCACCAATGCTCACTCGATATGTCTAGTCTATAATATAGTGTAAGTAGTATGTGCCCTACTCCGAGCGGGTGGTACGTTGCGGACCATGGTATGTGGTCATGGAAGTCTGAGCTCGAGCTACTTGACGTTCAACCTCCATGGCGCGCCTCTCCATTGCGGCTTGGATTTTCTGGAACTCCCTTACCTTGACTCAGTAGCGGTGATGTCTTTCTGAAGGGAAAAGGTGTTCTCTATGGTTCGCTCATGGTCTTCGTCCAGACAACGAAGACGTACCGCAGTGACTTGGGTGGTGGCACCAACATCCATGATTTTTCTGGAGTTCACTCTTGTTATTTCGCCTTGGTTGGAGATGCGACGAACCATGATAGGGAGTGCCCTATCAACCGAACCTCTGTTACTGAGGTTATAAAAACCTCGCCCCGTGCTATAGGGTGGGCGTTGTCCTTGTTCCTGACTCCATCGTTTGAGATCTACCGCCCAGTAGGGCGTCGGGCCCTGAAAGTTCCATCGGGGATTTAGTTCTTCCTGGGGAGGATTGTAGACCTCCGGTTCCGATTCAGTGCCCCCATCAGCTTCTTCCTTTTCTTCCTCTACCTCCTCTTCCTCGGGAATCCCTTCGGGATCCTCTTCTGGATCCTCCTCGACCCAGCCTCCATTGCCCTGGTTAGGGTAGTAGGGATCCTCGGGTATATGAAATCCTGCCATTTCGTCTGATCGAGAATACAGAAAAGAGAAATATATATAAAACTTGAGTGTAAAAACAAAATTTTATGATAAGACCTACACCGAGTCCTCCTATAATTACCTAGTGTATATAAATTACATACAATTGAGATCGAATAGGCCATTGGATAAGTAGCTTCCTCTAAGCCCACATCCAAACAAGGAAAAGGACCTAAATCGAAATCATAAATCCTAAGCCTATGGAACCTCAATCATGTGTAACCTTAAAGTATGCACTTTGCAATTATAGACCTCCCAGTGAAGGTTTTTAGTTTTCATAAGCATAGTTCTATTTATTTGACGATTCCTAATTCTAACGAAACATCGAGGTTTACACGTCTATTACAGTTTTTATAGTATCATAAAATACTCCTATAGTATTTAAATTCATAAGTTTGATTCTAGTATTACTTTGTTAAGTTTTTGACTTGTTGCTCACTACGACTATTCCCCGACATACGTTGGTCATATCTCGGATAAATATAGTTGATCCAACTATATTCATCCTAGATCTGATTACATATTCCGAGGCTAGTCATAGTGTCCAACTTATCTTATTAGTTTTGTATATTCCTAACTATGACACTAGACCGTTGTGCATGCATGTACTTATACTTTTATGAAACTAACATTTTAATTTAATAAAGTATAGTTTGTGTGAAAAAGTTTAGTCGGAGAGTTTTAGTCCCTTTGCATTTATAATTTGTATATCTTATGTGGTTTGATATACTTAGTTCACTATAAACAATGCTCTGATACCATTCTGTCACACACCCAAACCAGAACGGCAGAATCGTTCGAGGGCGGATGACTTCATGTAGTATCATAACAGTTGAGTAATAGTAAAGAAAGCAAACACAACCACCATATATATAATTTAAAAAGTTACATTGTTGCACGCGATACATGCTTCAAAATAAATTACAATATAATGAAAAACTGAGTTTTGAAAATGACGCGTTAGCGTCCCTTCCCCAAAAGCTGTTTTTTACATGTATTACTGAATCCCTGAGAAATACAAGTAGTTTTGAAAAAGTGTCAACAATTAAGTTGGTGAGTTCATAAGCGTTTTTGTATAAGAATTGTATGCCTTTCTATATAAAGTAACCGAGTTTGTTTCTAGAAAATCCAATATTCCCCATAAATGAATGGTGGTTATAAAAGTTCCAAAAACCAGAATGCATAAGTATTTTCCATACCTGAATTACTGTAAGTAGATTTATATATGTATATATAATCACTAAGGCGTTTGATAGCCTCGTCAATCAAAATGTTTTCATACTCCATGTGAGTTTTTATAACCGTTCTATTGAGTCACACTGCCTATAACAATGTTCTTCAGGCGTTGAAGTGTTATGACGTTTGTCACCCCAGACCTACCGGTCTAACTGTAGCTAACAATTTAGGTGCGAGATTGTCAGTCCCGTATAGATCTATACACAAATATCACGCTCTCCATATAATACATGACTTGAAATACGTACTTAAAAGTACGGTGAAGTCAAATGTCTTACAAAATTTAGTATCAATAGATTTACGTATGAAAAGTCCATTTTTCTTGTAAATGTTAGAATTTAATCTTTAGAGTGTTTATAGCATATAAAATATCATGAATATCCCGTAAACTATACCTATTATAGTTTTCAAAAGTGTGTTTCATTACAATGATAAACCTTCGTGTATTACGAACTTTGCATGTAAAGTATATCATTTGTAGTAACGTTATTTTACGTATTTAACATTTATACACAAAATGTAGATGAAGCATTATAAACTGTATTTAACGATTTGCATTTTAACATAAGTTTTTCTTGCGTTTCACTTGTATTTTTCTCCCTAAAATATAGTAAAGACGTGAAAATATAGGGGTATGAACTCACCTGGTAAGAGTGATGATTTGAAGACAACGAGACTTTACTCGGGCAACACTTTGACTCAAAAGTGGTAAATTTCTCGAGAGTTTCGATGCTTCGGGCCTTCGTCGGAGCTCGGATACGTAACCGGGGCGTCGCGGTAGTCTCGAGGGGCTCGAAAATGAAAAGATATGGGAAAGAAGTTGTAAACTAGCAATTGAACTCGAAAGCCTCGCATCTTATTTATAGGGTGGGAACCGACCTCGTACATGGTGCGTTCCTGCTGAGAATGCTGGTCGTTCCGGAGCGTAGGGCGCTCCCTTGTACGCAGCACGTTCTGGCAGTCCTCTTACATCATCTCTTACCGGCCTTCGGACATGACTCGTGATGTGACTAGGGTGATACGTAGTCAATCCAAGGCCATGTGTTGCGAATGTGGGGCGTTCCTCCTCGGACCAGCCTCGCAATGCGTGTCCAAGTCTTTAAAAATCTGTAACTTTCACATACGAGCTCCGTTTTTGACGTTCTATATATCCACGCGTAGGTGGGAATATACTCTACAACTTTCGTTTAGACTTCGTCGGAAAATTTTGAATTTATTTTTAATTATATAGTTTTAATAGGCCGGGACAGGAAAAGTCCGTTAAAAATTCATAACTTCTTCATCAGACGCCCGTTTTCGTCAGACTTTTTACCATTGTACTACTATTGTCGAGATCATCGATTCTCGTTTAGGTTGTGATGTGTGTAAAACCAAGTAGTTTTAATCCTACTTTTAAATATAAACTTGACACACAAAGCCAGTGGACCTATCGATTGTGGTGTAGCTAAATAAGTACGATATCGAACTCAGGAACGGAAATTAAACTAATAACTAGAATTAACTAGGAACAAGTAATAGAAAATAGGGTTTTATCTAGTTTTACAAAACTAGAAACTTAAATGTTCAGCTAAAACTTAAACTAAATAACTAAAGCTAAGAAACAAAAATCACTAATTCAATAATTAAGGGGACTTCTGTTTAGCTTCGAATCATTTGTTCCTATGGATGATTTTATGGTAAATGCATCGGATTAATTCTTCATTGGTTACCGATTAAGGTGATTAGATTCACATTCGCTACTACTAATCCTTAGAAAACTAATTAAATCAAGCAATGGCCAGTTCATTAAACCAATGAGTTTCCTACTTTATTGATTCGGGTTAAAAAAGACTTGTAATTAGTTAATCAAATTACTAGTTTAATTAACCTCTTGTTGATGGTTTGTCACACAAGCTCACACATTTAATTACCTATCTTCTAATTAACCCTAGTTTCACGTTCGTTATTCCTAGGCATATAACTACGTGGTCACGTAAATCATATGAGATTAGCAACTAAGAGATGCTCATACAACTTAATTACTAATTTATTAACAGAAAATAGTTATTATCAACATATAAGGTTCTTTAACAAGCTTAACAAAACAATATCACCATTTAAACTTAATCCTAACCATAAAATCAATCCATATTCACAAAATCTTCTACCCTAAACAGAAGAATAAGGTTTTAGTTCATAATTGTAGTAAAAACAAACTCAAAAACAAAGTATATTAACTCAAACATTGTTCTATTTAAGAATAAAGTGAAAAGTAAGTTTTGGTTGCCTTAAATCTTCTTAGAATGGAAGACTAGGGTTCTTCTCATGTTCTTCAGGTCTCCTGTATTCTCTTTATTCGCCAAGCAATCTTCCGAAAAGCCAGAGAGAGTTTTGGACTCAGAATTCACCTCTATTTATAGTTTTCAGAAAACAGAGGCTACTTGTCGAGTAGCCAACTGACTCGCCGAGTCCCTTCGAGGAAAACGTGTACGGCAAGGACTTCGTGTTTTGATTTGTGAACATTCGTGTCTACTCGTCGAGTAGAAGTCCCTACTCGCCAAGCCCTTCAGGATTTTGGCTCTTTTTCTTCTTTCTTCAATTCCTAAGCTTCCAAATGCATCTCCTGCTTCCTTTTGCTTCCGAGCATAAATTTTGGACTGAAAATACAATTTAGACACAATTAAGTACCTTTTGTCCATAAAATGAAAATATTTAGCCAATAAATGTTAAAAATCTATACTAAATAAATAGCCAAATATACACATATCAAAATACCCTACACTTGTCTTTTGCCCTCAAGCAAAACTGAGTTTAAGAATACTAATTTCATATAAGACAATCCCAATCAAACCCAGCCATTATGTCGAGACTGCAACGCATGCATTTGTGTCTAAAATATTTCTTAAGGACTCCTCTCAATTCTAAATACTCATAATCCTCATAAACACTTGCCCACTTCTTTTGAACAACGATCATTTTATGTCACAACTGGAAATTTTGTGTCATGTAATCTATACACTCAGGTTAATGTGAATCAAAAACTCAAGAACATGATTGACACCTACTATTATGACATCAAAAACTTCAATCAAATACATCATAAAAGTACTACAAATAGTCATCAAACAATTGGAGACTCTAGAAGTCCTTGTTTAAGTCTATTTTGGACTAGGACTTCCTTATTGGATCCAAATGGACCAATAAGCTTCCAATTAGACTATCATGGGCTTAGAACCCTAATTGGGCTCTAATTGGACCCACACTAATTTATTTCAACATTTTGGGCCATGTTGGGCCTAGAATGGAATGAAGTAAAAGCTTTGATACATGAATAACCTAAACTAGTCCAATAAAAATATAAAAATCCTACCACATTCTTTTAGACTTAAAACATACCCAAGGCTAACTCAAATATTGGGCTTAGGAGCAAAAGGCCCAAATTTCCTTTTTTCTTCCATGTTTTCGGCCCAAATCAAGCCCAAGAGGAGAATTGACTTTGCCATTGCCACCTCATTTTTATTCATTGGATATCCATGCATTATATCTCATTCTTCCATGCAAACATCACCTCAAATATCATTTCTTCTTCCTCTCTCTCTCACTCTCGGCCATACTCAAACACACACACATTCACAAAAATCTCTCAACTCTCTCAAGAAAACTCCTCCCTCCCCACTCAAAAATCTCGAAATTTAGAAGCTTTCAAGAGGATCTTTCAAGCTAATCATCATCTTAGGTAAGTATTTACTTATATCCATGATCTAGCTATTTCATTCCATCAAAAACCTCTTCTAAATCTATTCCAACTTGTGATCATGCACCTTAGAAGTCACCAAACTCGAGATCTACCAAGGAAAGGTGCTAAGGCCGAAAAATCACTTCATTTTCTTCCAACTTTTCATCAAAAACCGAAAGCTTCAAACAAGGTGAGCTTCATACCCCCTATTTTCTGTTTTTATGAGTTTTTTTTTTTTGGGGGGGGGGGGGGGGGAATACAAGTGAAAGTGTAGATCTATATGTGTTTTGTATGCCTTGTATGATTTCCATGCTTATATGTGTGCTTTTGTGTGTTATAATGTTGGATGTAGCCATAAAACCCCTCAAAACCGAGATATACCATATGTTAAATGATTTTAGCATCAAATATATTTCTACATACAAAGTGTTTCTAGAAAAATAGCTAAGTGGTTTAGTAACAACTTCTTTGGGCTAAAAACACAATTTTTGGGCCTTAAATGTGAAAAATACAAAATTAAGGGCCCAAATTGACATATCACGAATTCTGATGGATGGGGTGTGTCAAAACAGTTTCAATAAAACAATTTCTGAAAATATACTCATTTAGAGGATTAAAAACATAAATTTCAAGCTTAATGGGCTAAAAATGACATTTTCGGCCCAATGAGGCCCATTATGCGAGATTTTCTGTTTTGGAGGGCCAAAACTGTGTTTTTCTGTAAAACAGTGGACTATAAGTGTTCCAAGTCCTTTTCAAAGGTTTAAAATGCTTTTTAAATTTAAAAAGGACCAAAGTTGCAAAAATTTTACAATTTGGGCCAAAATTGTCAAAATTGCGAAAAAGAAGGGTTATAACCGAGAAAACTGAAATTTCAGGGACTTAAACTGTTTTCTATGAAAAATATGCTGAAAAATATTAATTTCAATAATTTTTGGTGTTAAAATGTCAAGAAAATAGATTTAAGGACCAAACCGGAAAGTATTTAAATAAAGGGTTGAAAAAGTAAATTTTACAAACAATGAGGGGCTGAAAGCAGAAAACTTTCAAGGCTAATTCAATACACGCAATTTGATCAAATGATGGCACCGCGACTATCGACGAAATACAATACATTACAATACCAAAAGTCGTTAAACGAAGTGGTTCGGTCTCGAACCAATAAAAATCCGAAACTACTAACACGACGACACTACAACACTATGACACTATGACACTACGACACTACGACACTACGACAATATGACACTACGACACTACGACACTATGACACTACGACACTACGACCCGACGACACTACGACACTATGACACTACGACACTACGACACTACGACACTACAACAATATGACACTACGACACTACGACACTATGACACTACGACACTACGACACTACGACAATATGACACTACGACACTACGACACCACGATTCATACAAGTAACGTTTGGGAATTCAATATACATGCGAGTGTGCACAGACGTCTACGCACCATCTTTGGGCCCCAAAAGTGTAAAATCTTGTTTGTTGGGCCTAGCTAGCCCAATGACCTGATCTTAAGGCCCGAAGACCTCTATCTTACGAAGTGTTGGGTTTTACCGATCTAATACGACGTAAAAGGACTTTCATTGGCTTGTATACTACTGGTCCCCAAGGGTCCTTTGGTATTGCTAGTAAAGTCTACATTTCATGCGAGGCGGGTCTGGGACCCCTCGTACATTTTTTATCCCCAACCGGTTAATGGAGTCATCGAGGTCTTCGTGCCCTCTTTCTCTTCGGATGTGGGACTACACATAGTCAGGGCGGTTGGATAACGTGATTAGTACGGACGACGCCTACGGGATCGTTAGTATAGCTATAAACTGGTCGTTTGTGTAATGCGTGTTTGTAGCAATTAATCATGCTCAAAAATAATCCAACGCCGCCTGGGACTGACACTACACGCTATGCAATGGTTTCGATATAACTTCATGGAATTCAAAGAATTAGGAAAACATCGGGTTTTCCTAGGGTTTTTCAATACATACGGATTCGAAATGTATACAACTTTAATGAACAATTTTTACAAGTATAGAAACAAACAAGCATACCTATGGATCTTCACAAACGTTTTCAAAAGGTTTTCTTTTCAGAAAATATCGGATTTTCTGGTGGTTTTCAAACGATACGAACATTGTTTTTCTTCAAATACAGCTTATGAACTCACCAACATTTCACATGTTGACGTTTTTCAAAATACTTGTATTCTCAGAGAACCAGTGAATCAAAGGAAATCATATTCAGTGATGGCTTGCAGTTTATTTATGTACGAATCAAACAATTTATTTTTGGGAATGTAACATTTAAACAATGTATTTCATGTAAACTCTACTGGTTGTAATATATTAATGCATGGTGACGAATGTTGTTACGTTTCATATATATTCAATGTTATGGTATTCAATTGAGTCACGACAGCCCCCGAACGTTTCCGTCGTCTGGTTCGGGGGTGTGACAGGTTGGTATCAGAGCTTTGTTTATAGTGAACTAGCATGTCGAGACACACATTGATATGCAACTATAAACCAAAAAGAGGGACTAACATAACTCTTAACAAAACAAGTAAATAAAACACACTTGTTTGCATTAGGAATAAGGACCTAACGCCGAATCAAACACAATAATGCTGGTATCTCGGTTAATTCGGGACTGTTCTTAGTGATACCAAGGAGTGAATGTAGCCTGATCAACTACATTCTCTCCAAAGTAAAACTAACACACGTCTTGATGAGATCGGGATAGCTAGGGAACCTAAAACTATACCCCTTTATCACCAAAAAGAGAACGTCTGTTTAGTCTGCAATAGTGGAAGAGGCATAGGATAATATTAGTGAACTTTTACGTGTTTTGCTATGTGTTGCGATTCTATGATAGTATGCTAAATGATAGAAGTACTTAAGTTCGTGTCATACACCTAGTCAGTAGGACCACAACCTCACGGAAATCACGTACACTCAACATATTTCCGATTCGTGACAAGAAGATGCCTCGCCGACCTACTCGCGGAAACCCAGGACCAACTCCACCTGAGGTTGACTCCACTGCTTTCCAGGCAGCCGTGTCTGCTGCGGTCACAGCAGCTATGGCACAACTTCACCGAGGGAACAACGGAGGAGGTTTACGATTGTTTTGATGTTGCGTCTTTTGGGCTCGTTAGTTTAGCCATGTACACTCCGGTTTGGGCCTGTCCAACCGTGAGCCTTTTGTGTATTGTATATAAGTCAATGCTTGCATGCATATTAGGTTAACAACGAGATAGAGGTTTACGATTATAGAGATTTACGAATAGCGATTCATCTAGAGTACAGCAGGTTTCTTAATCGTTTTGTAACCTATCAATCCTCTACAGTTGATGTTCTTAATCGAGCTCTTCTGAGGATTTTGTTTTAATCATTCGACTCGTTTGATTCAATCTTGTTTTGTTCTTTTTATTGCGTCCTTACTGTTTTTATATTCATACACTTTTTCAAGATCTAATCGATCTTCATAGATTAAAAGTTATTTTAATCCCATCAATTGGTATCAGAGCAGGAGGCTGTGTAATCGATACACATCTTTTCTGTGAAAAAGATTTCTATTAGGGTTTTTCCGCAATTATCGATATTTATTGAGCCGTCATCTCATTATTGACGTATCTTGATATTTATTGTTTTGCCCTAATCTGCTTTATTACAAGTCTGATCTTTGAACAGGTTTTTACGATCATAATGGACGCGACGCAATCAAATCCTATTAATATTTCTAACAGCATCGGTTCGACGACAAAGATTCCAATCTTATACACCCATGACTATGAAGTATGGGCGCATCATTTTGAAGATTATGTGATTGGATCGGAGGACAATGGTTACCTCATATGGGAAGCCATCATCAATGGACCGTTTTCTCATTCTGCTACGTCTAGAATCATTAAGACACAAAAGGAGTACAATGATCTGCTAAAGGACGTGAAAGACATTGCACAAGATGAAAAAGACAAATTCCAGTGTAATATTAAGGCGTTAAGGTTGATCAGATTCGCCCTTCAGTCCGACACATTCAGATTGGTCAGCTCATGCACGACGGCGAAGGAAGTTTGGGATAGACTTCGCGAACTGTATTCTACAGACGAAGATCTTGAACACTCTATCCAAACTTTGCTTCTATCTGAGTTTGGAGAATTCAGGCAACGGACCGAAGAAACGGTGACCCAGACGTTTGATCGCTTAAATCATCTTCTCAGCAAGATGATCAAACACGATATTGAAAGGAAGCTTATCGAACAGAAGGTTACTTTCTTGAACGGACTGAGGTCAGAATGGAGAGCAGTGGTTTCCACAGTCAAAGCCCATGAGCAGTTTAAATCATACTCTTTGGCGAAACTGGTGGGTATTCTAAAGTCCCAAGAGAAGATTGTGGTACAAGAGAAGAACGTTGTTTCTAGTCTTGGTTCGTTGGCCCTCCTATCCAAAAGTAAAGCTGTGATGGAGGATGAAGACCTCAACCTGGAGGAGTATGACCTCACGTCTGAGGATTATGCCATGATGGTGTCCAATCCTAAGAGGTTCATAAAGAAGAGATTCCCCAGCAACAAAAACCGAAACTGGCAGGGGAGTTACAACTCTAAAAAGGTAAACAATGAACCGAAGGCTGAGGAGCCCAAAAAGGAACCGAAGGTGGACGGCGATTCCGGAGTAAGCTGTTTCTACTGTGGTGGGAAAAACCACTATGCTAAGGACTGTGTTCTTAAGAAGATGGCTGAAAAGGACGATGGAAATGATGAGGAAGCTGTGTTACAGAAGAAACTGGATGAGTTGAGAAAGAAGAAGTCTACCGCTAACCCTTCTATTAATGCTCTTATTGTGCAGGGTTCGGTTAATGATGACGAGTTCGGTAGCACTGAAGTTTGGTCTACTGACTCAGAAGACGACGAAGTGAGGAAGCCTACTCATGGAAAGGCTTATGTAGCTAAGGAGGAAAGCAGTGGAGGAAAATGCTTCATGGTGACTGACGTATCTCAAATGAGAGGATACAACACCGATGGTGGAAGCGATGGACCGAAGGTGCAGGAAGACATGTGCTTTACGGCAAAACCCCTCAGCCAGCAGTTCAATGAGCTCGATGAACTGATAAAGAAGGTACAATCTGTTTTTATTTCATCTAAAGTACCACCATCCTCATATGAGAAAGAACTAAAAAACGTAAATACAAGAATTACTCATCTAGATAGTAGCCTAACTCAAACTCGAGTCACCAATTCTAACCTAACTGATCAATTAAGCAGGGTGGTGTCGAAGAGTGAGGAGCGGAGAATGTGGATCGAGTTAAAAGAGTCGGAATTAGTTAAAGTCAAGGACGAAAACATTTATTTGCAAAGAGACAATTTAAAATTGTTGAAACAACGGAATGTTTTTTGTTTAATTGCTAAACGTCTGTATTCTAATATTACTCAGCTTCACCTAGATTGTGAAATAGGCCAAAAGATCCATCGTATGATTTTGCCCTTCCTAGAGTTTAAGGAGGATGAAATCGATGCCGAAGCCTACAATTGTGAAAGTGTGATATCGTCTGATGATGTCAATCCAACCTACATGTATGGACTGGACAAAATTGAGTCCTTCATTAAATCCAAAGACCACAAGGACATGCTCAAAAATCTTTTGGACGAAAATGACAGACTTAAACTGAGAACCGAAACCATGCAAAAATTTGACTCTTTAAACGCCAATGTAAGCTCAGAAAACAAAATCGATGTTGAAAATTCATCTGAGCTTAACGAGGACGAAACTATGAGTGAAATTTCTGTAGAGGACACGGTTGACTGCTCACAATTTGTTAAAAGCGAAACTGAAAACCACAAAAATCTAATTTCAGAAAATTCTATGGAGTTCGCTCGATTGTCCCAACAAAAGTCCCTGAAATTAGTAGAGAAAGCTGTTGTGTATCAAAAGGTCAGGACCACTCCGAATCAGGTATACAAGGTGACTGGAGTAACCGAACATCAAACAGCTGAACTCACAGCTATTGTTAACGAAGACAATGCTGATGGCTGTGATGAGTACTTCTGGGAAGCTCCAATTGATAATGCAAACGAAACCATTGGCTTGTCTGAAAGAACCTCCTGGATGAGCAAAGGAAGATACATCCCTGAACCATTGAACAAGCCGGATAATTTCAATGAGCCAAGTACAAGTGGTACGAAAAATATTCCTCAGGAGGATGATCGTTCAGCAAAAGAAGACATTCCCTCTACTCCAACAGCTCAAAGTGGAACTTCTTCAGACATTCCTTCTACTCCCTCAGTGCAAACTGGATCTTCTTCGGATATTCCCTCTGCTCCCTCGGTTCAAAGTAAAACTCCTGAAGTTCAAAAGGAACCAGCCAAGGAGACAACAAAAACGAAAGCGAACGTTCATCATCAACCTAAGCAGATGAGGAATAAGAAGATAGAAAGGAACCAAAGATACAGGAAAAACCTTTCTGAAAGGAAACAATTCTGGCACTCCCAGAATGCATACTACTCACACCAAGACAAGAATCTGAAGTATGAAAACAATCCTGTAAGAAAGCCTGAATGTTCCAACAACCGATACCAAAGGTTCGGTTCCAAGAACAACTCCAGCCGAACGCAGAGGTTCGGTTCTGAAGTCAAAAGAGAACAAGACTCTAAGGTCAGTTCCTCCAATGATCAAAAGCAAAAGGGTCACCTAGAGTCACCAGCCAGGAAGTCCTCTCCATCCAAAACCTCTCATTCTAACTCTTCTACTTCTTCTAATTCTTCCACTTCCACCAATTCATCTCGATCTAGCTCTAAAGCTAATTCTGTCCGTTCTCAAAAAACTCATCCATCCGCTGAACAAAAGGGAAAACAGAAGATCAATGAATCTAAACCTGAGTCCAAACCGAACACATCCCATCCTAATAAGATAAAAGTGTTTACTATTAAAAGGAAAGATGAAACAACTCTCATAAAACGAACATATCTAGTTGACATCTTTCTTACTGTTCCTGTTCCCATGAAAAGCTCACGTGGACCCAAGAAACTTTGGGTTCCTAAATCTGCTTAATTTTTGCAGGTTATAAGTGACGAGCAGTTCGACGAAGAATGGTATATCGACAGTGGCTGCTCACGTCACATGACTGGGAGGAAAGAGGAGCTCAGGGAATACAGATCTCTTGCAAATGGTGGCAACGTCAAATTTGGAAATAATTCTTTCGGCACCATAAAGGGATACGGGATGATAACGAATGGTGACTTTACAATAAGGAAGGTTGCTTATGTGGAAGGACTCCAACACAACCTCATCAGTGTATCTCAGCTTGTTGGAGGTACAGGTCTCAAAGTCTCATTCGATGATGAAGGTTCTGAAATCATAGAGAAAAAGACAAAGAAAGTGATTCTAAAGTCAGAGCGAAAGGGTGAAATGTTTCCTCTGAACATGAAACCCATAAAAGGAAACCCAGCCATATGCCTGTTATCTAAAGCTCAATCCGACGAAAGCTGGTTGTGGCACCGAAGACTCTCTCATCTCAACTTCAAAGATATCAACCGTCTTGTCACTGGAGGTCATGTTAGGGGTCTTCCATTGCTCAAGTTCGACAGAGAGCATTTGTGTGCTGCATGCGAAATGGGGAAGCAGAGTCGTCAAAGTCACCCATCTGTAATCAACACAAAAGTTGTTGAACCACTCGAATTATTTCATATCGATTTGTGTGGTCCTTCATCTATCGAAAGCATCGGTGGTAGCAAGTATATTCTTGTTATTGTTGATGACTTTTCACGATTTACATGGGTGTTCTTTCTAAAGCTCAAATCTGAAGCGACTCAAAAGCTGAAAGTGTTTATCAAGCAAATTGAAGTACAGCTCAAGAAGATTGTTCGCAACATCAGGAGCGACAACGGTCTTGAATTCAAGAACAGGGAGTTTGAAGAGTTTCTTGCAGAAAAGGGAATTAGTCACAATTTCTCAGCTCCCTACACACCACAACATAATGGAATAGTCGAAAGACGAAACCGATCTTTGTGTGAAGCTGCCCGAACTATGCTAAGTTTCGCTTCCTTACCTCTTTATTTTTGGGCTGACGCTATCTCTGCTGCTTGTTTTACATAGAACAGGTCTTATCTCAACAAGCGATTCACGCTCACACCATATGAGATACTGAACAACAGAAAGCCCAATGTGAAATTTTTCCATGTGTTCGGCTCAAGGTGTTTCATCTTTAACTCTAAAGAACACCGTAACAAGTTTGATGTCAAAGCCGACGAGGGAATTTTTCTGGGTTACTCGCTCTCTTCCAAGGCGTACAGGGTCCTAAACAAGCGTTCAAGAAGGATTGAAGAGGCATACTATGTGACCTTTGACGATAGCTATGTCAAGAAGCTGCAAGGCAACGAAGACACTGCTGGGGAAATCTTTCCTCAAACTGGCCAAGTCACAGTCTCTATCGCCAACTTATATGAGAAATTTCTTGAACTCTTTGACGAACCGGAAAAAGCTTCTCTCTCAGAAGCAGGTGCAGCTGACAACAAAGTTGATCATATAAAACGAATTGTCGAAGATGCTGCAAGAAGAATGCATGAAGGAGAATCGCCCACTGATGACTCTCCATCCAACCATGCTTCAGTCGAGGGGGAGCCAAGTTCTCATGTCGAGGGGGAGCCAAGCTCACAAGTCCAGGGGGAGCCCAGTTCTACAACTTCAACCGAAAGTTCTTCTCCAACCGAAGATGTCTCTCCAACTGAAGGTGCTTCAACGCCTGAAAGCTCAGCATCTTAAGAAACCCCTGAACCTCATGTTTCTCAAAGCTCATCAATTGAGGGGGAGCATGATGATATGACGCTTGATTATGATAGCCAATCTGAGCCAGAAGAGATGATTAATGCTGAACTAGACCCAACCTTTGATCCGAATTACCCTCCTCTTATCAAATGGACCAGAGATCATCCTATCTCTCAAGTAGTTGGTGATGTATCTGAAAAGGTATTGACCCGATCACAACTGAAGGCAAAACAGACATCCTTATTTTCAAAGGTTGAGTTTTGTATGTTTAACTCATTCGTATCAAAAGTTGAACCGAAGACAGTTAACACTGCCCTCGATCACTCTGATTGGGTTCAAGCAATGCAAGACGAACTGAACGAATTTGAAAGGAATAAAGTCTGGCGTCTCATTCCAACTCCACCAGATGCTTCAGTTGTTGGTCTCAAGTGGGTCTTCAGGAACAAAATGGATAAGGAAGGTAATGTAATAAGGAACAAGGCTCGTCTGGTTGTAAAGGGATACTGTCAGGAGGAAGGGATAGATTACGAAGAGACGTTCGCTCCAGTAGCTAGGCTAGAATCTGTTAGAATATTTCTGGCATATGCTGCTCACAAAAACTTTGAGGTTTTCCAAATGGACGTCAAGTGTGCATTTCTCAATGGAGAACTCGAAGAAACTGTGTATGTGGAGCAACCTCCTGGGTTCGTGAACGAAAAGTATCCAAATCATTGCTATATTCTGGATAAAGCTGTGTACGGCCTCAAACAAGCTCCGAGAGCCTGGTATGAAACGCTTACAAAATTTTTAAAGATGTCTAAATTCAAACAAGGTTCGGTTGACCCAACCTTCTTTCGCAAAAAGGAAGGTAACCACCTTATGATAGTTCAAATTTATGTCGATGACATCATCTTTGGCTCCATGAATCCCAGCTTAACAGCTGAATTCAGAAAGTTGATGGAGACTAAGTTTGAAATGAGCTCAATGGGTCCTATTAACTTTTTCCTTGGTTTAAATATAAGACAGGGACCTGAAGGCATCTTTATCAATCAGGAATCTTACACGAAGACTCTCCTAGCGAAGTTTGGAATGATGGGCGACTCAAAAGTAAAAGTCCCAATGGCATTCGGCACCAAGCTTACCCCTTCACTAGACAAACCAGCTGTCGATATCACGCTCTATCGTCAAATGATAGGCTCACTGATGTATCTAACTGCTAGCAGGCCTGATATCATGTTTTATGTGTGTTATTGTGCTCGATTTCAGGCTAACCCACGAGAACCTCACATGCTGGCAGTGAAGAACATCCTACGCTATCTCAAGCGAACCACCTCCTTAGGTCTATGGTATCCATCCAACTCACGCTTCTTCATTCAAGCCTATTCTGATGCTGACCTTGGAGGATGTGGACTCGACAGAAAAACCACAACTGGTGGCTATCAATTCCTTGACGGGAAGTTGGTCAGCTGGCAATCCAAGAAACAAACGTGTGTGTCGTTGTCTACTGCTGAAGCGGAATACATTGCCGTTGCATCCTGCACATCCCAAGTGATTTGGATCCAGAGTCAACTTCGAGACTATGGACTCAATATGAAGAAGATCCCACTATATTGTGACTCTGAAAGTGCAATTAGGATCTGTCATAACCCAGTGCAACACTCCAAAACCAAACACATAGCACTGAGGTATCACTTCATCAAAGATCATGTGGAAGATGGAAATGTCGAAGTTCACTTCGTAAGAACCACTGATCAACTGGCTGACGTCTTTACCAAAGCTCTTCCTGAAGCATCATTCAATAAAATACTGCAAGGGCTAGGTATGATGGAATCAGAGTCAGTACCTCACACTACCTCTCAACCTCAAATATAAGAAGTGAAACCAACCGAACGTTCAGGTTCGGTTCGATCATCTGACTCGCTCATTACTTCAAAGGTAGTTTTTCTATGTTGTATATTTTTTGTACAAAATTTGTT
Organism: Lactuca sativa; assembly: GCF_002870075.4. Taxonomy (NCBI): domain Eukaryota; kingdom Viridiplantae; phylum Streptophyta; class Magnoliopsida; order Asterales; family Asteraceae; genus Lactuca; species Lactuca sativa. The sequence continues at coordinate 145,743,506 of NC_056624.2, forward strand.
TTTCTCTGTGTAAAAAGTTTTTCCAAATTGCATGACTAAACTCCTTGGTTTCTTAAAATTTTCCAAAACCGAAACCTACAAAAGGTTCGGGTTCGGTTTTTCAAAATTTTCCTGAACCAAAACCAACCGAACGCTCGGGTTTGGTTTTTCAAAATTTTCCTGAACCGAAACCAACCGAACGCTCGGGTTCGGTTTTTCAAAACTCTCTGGAATCGAGACCAACCGAATGCTCGGGTTCGGTTTTTCACCTTTTACCCAACCGAACGTTCGGGTTCGGTTTTTCATTTTTTTTCAAAAGTTTTTTTTCTTTTGTCTTATTTTTTTTCTACTTATTTTTTTTTTAACTTCTTTTATTTTTTTTATAAATATCAAAAAAACTCCAAAAATATTTTTTTTCTTCTTCTTGTGTGTTTGTCTGATTATGGGGATATCATCAATGAACTACTTAAGTATCCCTAGAAGCATGCTGCAGTATGCGTCCCAAGCCTCATAAGATTTTGAATAATAGCCTTCATGACCTGGTACACACAAACCTTGTCTTCCCAATAAGGCTAACACATTTATTCTAATCGTGAGCTACCTCACTCTCTTCTCACATGAGTTAAGAGTTTCCTGCTTGGTCCTTATTTTTGCAGCAGAGGTACTATGTTTTCTTACACCATCCTCATTACACTTCTCCATTACATTCGTTTCATCAACGTAACCCTTGAGACTCTCAGAAACTACCACTGAGGTTTATGGTTACACAACATCTGTGTTTATGATCTTAGTTTCGTGCCACTACGAGCTGAGTGAAACCCAAAATTCAACACCAAAGAATTGACGGTGAACAATTAATTTGCTCAAGCTTTCACCAAAGAATTAACGAATGTACCCTTATAAAATCTCAAATTTTCTTTTGCGTGATTCCTATGAAATTGTTACACACCATAACATTTCTTCCCAAGGGATCCAATTTTTAATTTTTTCTGAGATCTTATATTACTCCAAGCGAATACAAAATAAATTCCTACCTACTTGTTCAACAGGCTACACCGGTCTCACAAGTACTTTGTTCACTTTCTTTCTTATTTCAAGAATTGAATTGATGAATCAAAGCGAAACCACCCTTATTTAGCCTTATTAAAAGAAACCTTTCAACATTTATTAATAAATGTTTGATCGTAATTCAACGGGATTCCACACTAACACTTTGAGGTCTCTCTTGACCTTGAAGGAAGAGATTCGTGCCCCGGGATCATCAGTTTCGTGTCATTATTGACATCACAGATTATCCTTAAAAGAGTTGCTTTATTTCTTTTTCTTTTACACTCTTTGCATGAAAACCCTTGATTTTCCAAAATTCTGTTACTAATTATTTACAGGCTGTAATTATGGTGCTGTGGTCAGAAATAATCCACGTGGGCGTTTAATTCAAAAAGATGCCGTTTAAAAAGGATAAGACGAAAGGTTGCTGACTCAGCAGGAGTTAAAGGGATAGAAATTCAAACGACGGTAAAAAGGAAGGCGCGTGGGAATTTGAAACGGCCACGCTTTTACTGACACTTATGGACGCGTGTGCGAATTCCAAGCGTCATCTCTCTGGCAATTAAAGGCGCGTGCGGATTTGAAGCGATTTTCTTCTGAAACGGCGCTTGTTGGGTAGCGTGATCCTAGGATTCTGACAATCTCTCTCCTACGTGATCATCACATAGAAGATATGAAACGATCTTTCTCTCTCCAATCCCTCACTATAAAAGGCAGTCCACAAAACCTTTTACCTCTTTACTACCTCCGAAATTTCTCCAGAGCAAAAACTCATAAACAATCTACTGTTCATCCTCTTCTCCAACCTGCAACAATGGCTGAATCTTCTTCCGTTCATGCTACTTCTCAGATTCTCCCCATCCGTCCTCAGCAATGTCTGGTCATTGATCTCAACCCACTGGCGTACGACTCCTACATGTCGCCGGTCATAGAATGCTTGAAGTACTCCCAGCTTGCTCCTGCACTGTCAAGAATTGAAACGGTGCCAATGGTGGCCTTATCACAGGTCTATGCGACTGCTTACTACGACAAGGCAGTCGACCGGGTATTCTTTGAAGTTGCAGAACACAAGACTTCCATTTCTCGCCCCCGTTTCTGCACTATGCTAGGGTTTGCTGCTGACCCATCGCGAGTTAACCCTGTAACATCCCGGAATAGCAAGAGTAGAGCTGAAGGGCTAAAAGTGTTATTTGGGAAAGAGCGACTCGGCGAGTCCATGGATGGACTCGGCGAGTAGAGTCGCGGCTTGGTCGCGTGTTAAGTAGCCGACTCGGCGAGTCGATGAGATGGACTCGGCGAGTAGGCGCTGAGTGAAGAAAGCCCTAATTCTCGGGGTTGAGCCCTATTTAAAGAACATTATATCCTTCCCCCAGCCTCTTTATTCCCTCTTGAAGTCCAGAAACCCTAGAAAGTGTGATTGAAGAAGATTGGAGTGTATTTGGAGCATTGGAGGAGTTTGTTGAAGGAATCTTGTGAGATTGAAGGCTTGGGGCAAGGGGCTTTGCTTGGGTTCGAATTTCATTGCAGTTGGGGCGTCCATTGGAGGTAACATCTCGTTCTTGGATTGATTGTATGTTGTTTCTTCATTTTGGGGTTTGTGGGATCTAGTCTATGGGTGAAATTGGAAGTCTAGAGGTTAGATATGAGGTTGCTACCTCAGATCTGAAATGGAGAAGAATCAGAGAGCATGAAAGTCCCTGTGTTGGACTGTTTAGTGAAGCTTGCATGTCCCAAACCCTAGTTATAAGTGATTAAGGCCTAGATCTCTTTGGATTCACGTAAAGTTGGCCACTTTACGTGATGGATGAGTTGTATGAGACTAGACCTATGTTTTGGATCATTTGCATGGCCTGGAATGCTTCTGAGTGGATTCAGACCGGTGGTACTCGGCGAGTCACATGAGTGGACTCGACGAGTTGCTTGAATATGAGCTGGAGCTCGGCGAGTTGGAAGAACAACTCGACGAGTTGGATGAAGATGGCCTGGAACTCGGCGAGTTGTATGAACAACTCGGCGAGTAAGTTGATGATAGTCTTAGACTCGGCGAGTCTGTTCTTGGACTCGGCGAGTCTTGTCGAAGAGTCCCGATATTCCCTGGTTGAGTCGAGAATCGGTGAGTCAAGGGATGACTCGGTGAGTTGTGTGCGAGTGGACTCAGAGTTGTTGGACTCGGCGAGTCTCGGAGTGACTCGGCGAGTTAGGTCGCGGATTGAGTGAAGTTCTGATTATAGGGACTCGGCGAGTCATAGGGTTGACTCGGCGAGTAGGGTCAGTCAGGGGTTGACTTTGACTGAGGACTTTGATGTTGACCAAGGGTTGACCGTTGATTTTTAGGGTTTGGTCAGCGATGTGGCCTTTGGGCCAAGAGAGGGGTAAAATATTCTTTTACCCTTAAGAAGGTGCATTGAGAGGATTGATTCCAGTCATGAGAGTTTTGCCTTACGTGTTAGGCGGTGGCGAGTTCGAGATTCAAGTATGGAGATATCTGCTTTCTGCTTGCCAGGTGAGTCTTCTCACTATACTTTACCTTGAGTAGGTAATCAGAGCTATGTGTTGGTGTGTGTATATTATGTGTATGCTATGTGTTGTACCGCATTATTTCTATGTGATTTATGCTGTGCATGTTGCAGAGTTGGAACCGAAGGGTTCCTAGAGTTAGAACCGGAAGGTTCACAGAGTTAGAACCTGAGGGTTCACAGAGCTTGGGTGCACGGACCCATAGAGTTATAGCCTCGAGTGGCTTATATGTGTTATATGTGTGGTATTTTGGGGAACTCACTAAGCTTCGTGCTTACAGTGTTTTGTGTTATGTTGTTTTCAGGTTTCTTTCAGTATCACGGAACGGCACCGGCTGGATTGTACACATCAGAGAAAGAGTCATATTTTGGAGGATCCTGGTTTTCTATGCGAGTGAAAATGAAGCTATGTTTTGTAATTCAATTATGAATGGGATTTTAAACAAGTGTTTTAACATTAAAATGATTATTTTAAATGAAAATTTTATCATGAAATTTACGGTGTTACAAGTTGGTATCAGAGCCTTGGTTTGAGGGATTCGGATGCGCCTTCGGGTAACTCTGAACTCAAACTGAGGAAGTGAGAAAGGTTTTCAAAGAAATAATTTTCTAAAGCGAATAAGAGTTCAAAGAGAAAACGAGAAAGAGCAGTGTGTACAATCAGCCAGAGCCCGAACGGTGATTTCCCAAAATACCGTTACTTCTGTGTTATGAGATATTATTGCATGCTAGAGACAGGCTAGGTATTCCATATATTAGGACTAGAGTGGCCTGATTTGTGATGCCTTAGCCTAGAAATTTCTGTGATATGCGATGTGCTTTTGAGTATGTGATGAGTGAGAATATATGATTGGAATCCTTGAAGGGATTTGAGTAGAGGAGTAATCTAGGGGAGATACCTAGATGAGTACTGTGGTACTTGGAGAAAGAATAGTCAGAGCCCGCGAGGGGAAGAGTTGCAGAGTTCGGCGGTACTTCCGAGGAGGAGCAGAGCAAGCGGAGTTATCACCCAGAGTGAGTCGTATATATTCTTCGATGCTCGAATGCTGTTTGCTTCGTGCTTTGTGGAACTCTCGATGATGGGAGTCAGCTACCAAGCGAATATGACGATATTCAGGAGGTAGATGGCTGGCATCATTAGGAGCTCTTCAGCAGCTGATGGCAGAGAAGTGTGGGAATCTGGGAAGAGCCTAGGGAGTAACCTTAGCCAGATGAGTGCACTGGCAGGGTAGGGAATTTCGCTAGGGAGCGAGTGCGCGACGGGGTTGGTGAACTAGAAGGTCGAGCAGCTACTTAGGAGCTCCGGGATAGTCCGTGTGGAAGTATGGGTAGATGTGGCAGGTAGTATGGGCCCGTACTACTGAAAGCAGAGGACCCATACTTGATACAGGGAGTATTCTGAAGATTCTAATGAGCGTATTGAGGAGTGATGTTATGGTTGAGTACCATACACCGGAGCATATTGAGAAGGGATGTCATGGGATGAGTACCATGGTTCGTAGTGAATGATGCTTGTGATTATCTTGTTATCCGGTCACGATTGATGAGGTAGAGATTGGATGCTATGGGTTTTAGGCCTGTAGGCCATGATTGAGTTTGGAGAGGCGTCCCTCGAGAGGGAAGTCGAGTGCCTATCAGAGTATTTTGGTAAGGAGTTAGAGGGAGAGGAGAATTTCGGTCTGAGTTGAGCAACCAGTCGATAGAGGAGAGGTCACCTTCTATGTGGGTGGTGCTATTTATGTTGTGTGCAAGACATAAGGGGCCTGATGTTTTAGTTTTGGGTTTGGGGGTAAACCCTGCAGGTCGTAATTGGTGATGATTTCTCCCAGAGTATCAGGCAACATGTGTGCCACGAGGCAGTGACTTATCATGAGCAGACAGTCAGTTGGGACTGAGGTAAGTCGAGGACCACACCACACCTATTTGAGAATAGTAGGATGTGTTGTAGTGGTATCAGTGGGGAGTTCAGTCGAGTTTTGCAGTGCAGAGAGTTTTCATCTATGTTGGGAGTGGGTCCCTGTCCTTGGGACGATTCCGGTGTTGGAGCGTTGGTTGATGAGTTGAGGTGAGAGGTACGATGATTTTGCGGTTCAGTCTATGAGCCAGGGATGTTATTGAGCAGTTGAGATGGTTAGTGCTAGATTGGTATGAGATTTGGAACGACTAGAGGCAGTCGTGATGAGAAGTTCTTGAGTAGTTCATCAGAGGTTCAGAGTATATGAGGTTGATTGATTTCCTTAAGGGGGAATTATCGGGCGTTGTGTAGTACTTTCCTGGGGCAGGTGCGATTTCGCTGGTGAAAAATAGTTGTGGGTTGGTTGTGTGCTAATTGGTGATGGTTTGAACCCTAAGTGGGGGAGAACCGGGTACAGTATGTAAGGAAGTAGAGATTTGTCAAGAGTAGTTATAAGTGGAGTATAGAGATCTTCTGTAAGAAATCATGAGACCAGAGATGTCGGTGATCGAGGAAGGGGGTCAGAGTGAGTTAATGCGGGAAGTACTTGATGAGAAGGATGAATGTCTCCACGGCAGGTGTTTGGTGTTGTTGCAAGTAGATAGAGAATGATTGGGCAGCCAACTCCCGGTTCGGTATGTGTATCCTTGTTTGAATTTTGAGCGGTGGAAATGAGTTCGGAGAATTATCAGCGTATTTAGTAGCGTTAGCGTTTTCTTGTATTCCAATTGAGAAATTGGATACACCGAGATTGCAATTTGGAAAATGCAGATCTAATTTTGGAATTCAGAGGAAATGTATTATTGTGTCTATATGATGCTTGGGGCAGGAGATCAGTGGTTGTGGCAGGATCTTGTGATGTTCTGTTGGGGTATTCTGAGATATCCGGGTATGATATCTTTATCTCAGGAGTTATTCGTGAATCTTGAATTGAATCGACTTGTGGTATATCAGGTATCTATGGATCTAGTGGGAGCCCTTCGAGTATGGGCATCCAGGGAGATTATTTGAGAGAGTGGATTTTCGCAAGGGTGGGCATTTGTTATGTTGATTGCCTCCAGAGTCTGTGATGGATATTCGAGTCGTAGTACTCACTATTCAGAGGGTGTTGTGATACTACGGGGAGCCGTAGTACTCACTATTCAGAGGGTGTTGTGATACTACGGGGAGCCGTAGTACTCAATATTCAGAGGGTGTTGTGATACTACGGGGAGCCGTAGTACTCACTATTCAGAGGGTGTTGTGATACTACGGGGAGCCGTAGTACTCACTATTCAGAGGGTGTTGTGATACTACGGGGAGCCGTAGTACTCACTATTCAGAGGGTGTTGTGATACTACGGGGAGCCGTAGTACTCACTATTCAGAGGGTGTTGTGATATTACGGGGAGCCGTAGTACTCACTAGTCAGAGGGTGTTGTGATACTGCGGGGAGCCGTAGTACTCACTATTCAGAGGGTGTTGTGATACTGCGTGGAGTCGCAGTACTCACTAGATGGCAAAAGAATGTGATGTTGGAATGTTTTCCGAGCAGAGTATGAAGTGGAAGATTTTGGGTTTGAGTAACCCTAGTATTGAGTCTTTGGAGCCTGGATGTTGAATCGGGGGCGAGACTGGGGTCTCCGTCTCTGTCGGGAGATGCGGTGAGATGCGCAAGGGATATGCGCAGCAGAAACCAGAGATCAGGGCTGAGACGATCCTCGATTGGATCGTATTCTTCTCGCATGAGGAAACGAGGATTTCGTGACTTGCGTGTCACTGGGCAGGGAGAGTGGTCACGAGGAAAAGGTTAGTGAGATGTTTGGATCATGTTATGGGAGACCTTTGGAGGCTCAGCTGTGGAGTCAAAAGCTGACCTGGTGCTTAGTCTCGAAGAGGGATATGAGAAATGAGCTAGAGCTTATCATGAGGTTGTCTAAGGACACCCCAGAGCGAGTGAGCGATTCAGACGCTCGAAGTCATGCTTCGGGCATGTGTATTAGATTTCGGAGGAAGCTGCGGCACGTAATTATCCTTGGTTGAGTTGTCCTATATCAACAGCCATCATTAGTGCATTGGTATGCCGCCCTTTGAGCTGTTGTATAGGAGGTGGTGTCGGACCCTCATTTGCTGAGGAGAGGTAACGCATGGACCCGAGAGTCCTTGCGAGCAGATCCAGAGCATGTGCGATACATGGAGTAGTGACAAGGTTGTCAAGTGGATTTCTAGGTAAGGGAAGAGAAAGGAATGTAACCCCAGAGGGGGGGGAAGTGTTGGTTCACGGAAGTGAAGGTAGTAGTGCGAAAGGATGATTTAGAGTATGAGGGTTGAACGTGGTGTCCGTTACAGTGGTATGGAATGACATTGTGATGAGATGTCTGCTGAGGACGCGGAAGGGATTCCACGGGTGTAGAGCCAGGAGGCTCGGAAGGGATCCAGGGAGAGAATCCTGGACTCTCAGTGTGATTCTGATCAGGGTATTGGGTATGTATCAGTGGTTCATCCTGGGGGGGGATGTTTGAGGATATCATTGGTGTATCGGGTCTTCCAACCTGTGGGTGTTGGGGCTAGTTCAGCATGTGTATGTGATTGCAAGAGGAGAACTCGTGAGAGTTTCCCTGAGAGTGAGAATGGGTCTCTCAGTCGTTCCGGAATGGATAGAGTGGGTTTTGCATCGGGGATCCGGTGGTTCATGGTTTCCTAACCCTTATGGGTCGAGTGATCGTTGAGATTTAGAGCAGAGTTGCATCTTGGGTAATTCTCGGTTATTGAGAGTGATGATCAGGGGTTCAGTCGATGCTCGGTTCGGGATGGTGATCAGGACACCGAGAAGGAGGGAGAAAGTATGTTCGAGTTTTGATATTTATGCCTTAAGAGACCTGGGCCGGTTAAGGCCCGGTGGAGAGTTGTGGGAATACCCTTGGAGTTGAGTTGCTGTAGGCTTCGAGGGCGAAGCCTAATGTAAGTGGGGGAGAATTGTAACATCCCGGAATAGCAAGAGTAGAGCTGAAGGGCTAAAAGTGTTATTTGGGAAAGAGCGACTCGGCGAGTCCATGGATGGACTCGGCGAGTAGAGTCGCGGCTTGGTCGCGTGTTAAGTAGCCGACTCGGCGAGTCGATGAGATGGACTCGGCGAGTAGGCGCTGAGTGAAGAAAGCCCTAATTCTCGGGGTTGAGCCCTATTTAAAGAACATTATATCCTTCCCCCAGCCTCTTTATTCCCTCTTGAAGTCCAGAAACCCTAGAAAGTGTGATTGAAGAAGATTGGAGTGTATTTGGAGCATTGGAGGAGTTTGTTGAAGGAATCTTGTGAGATTGAAGGCTTGGGGCAAGGGGCTTTGCTTGGGTTCGAATTTCATTGCAGTTGGGGCGTCCATTGGAGGTAACATCTCGTTCTTGGATTGATTGTATGTTGTTTCTTCATTTTGGGGTTTGTGGGATCTAGTCTATGGGTGAAATTGGAAGTCTAGAGGTTAGATATGAGGTTGCTACCTCAGATCTGAAATGGAGAAGAATCAGAGAGCATGAAAGTCCCTGTGTTGGACTGTTTAGTGAAGCTTGCATGTCCCAAACCCTAGTTATAAGTGATTAAGGCCTAGATCTCTTTGGATTCACGTAAAGTTGGCCACTTTACGTGATGGATGAGTTGTATGAGACTAGACCTATGTTTTGGATCATTTGCATGGCCTGGAATGCTTCTGAGTGGATTCAGACCGGTGGTACTCGGCGAGTCACATGAGTGGACTCGACGAGTTGCTTGAATATGAGCTGGAGCTCGGCGAGTTGGAAGAACAACTCGACGAGTTGGATGAAGATGGCCTGGAACTCGGCGAGTTGTATGAACAACTCGGCGAGTAAGTTGATGATAGTCTTAGACTCGGCGAGTCTGTTCTTGGACTCGGCGAGTCTTGTCGAAGAGTCCCGATATTCCCTGGTTGAGTCGAGAATCGGTGAGTCAAGGGATGACTCGGTGAGTTGTGTGCGAGTGGACTCAGAGTTGTTGGACTCGGCGAGTCTCGGAGTGACTCGGCGAGTTAGGTCGCGGATTGAGTGAAGTTCTGATTATAGGGACTCGGCGAGTCATAGGGTTGACTCGGCGAGTAGGGTCAGTCAGGGGTTGACTTTGACTGAGGACTTTGATGTTGACCAAGGGTTGACCGTTGATTTTTAGGGTTTGGTCAGCGATGTGGCCTTTGGGCCAAGAGAGGGGTAAAATATTCTTTTACCCTTAAGAAGGTGCATTGAGAGGATTGATTCCAGTCATGAGAGTTTTGCCTTACGTGTTAGGCGGTGGCGAGTTCGAGATTCAAGTATGGAGATATCTGCTTTCTGCTTGCCAGGTGAGTCTTCTCACTATACTTTACCTTGAGTAGGTAATCAGAGCTATGTGTTGGTGTGTGTATATTATGTGTATGCTATGTGTTGTACCGCATTATTTCTATGTGATTTATGCTGTGCATGTTGCAGAGTTGGAACCGAAGGGTTCCTAGAGTTAGAACCGGAAGGTTCACAGAGTTAGAACCTGAGGGTTCACAGAGCTTGGGTGCACGGACCCATAGAGTTATAGCCTCGAGTGGCTTATATGTGTTATATGTGTGGTATTTTGGGGAACTCACTAAGCTTCGTGCTTACAGTGTTTTGTGTTATGTTGTTTTCAGGTTTCTTTCAGTATCACGGAACGGCACCGGCTGGATTGTACACATCAGAGAAAGAGTCATATTTTGGAGGATCCTGGTTTTCTATGCGAGTGAAAATGAAGCTATGTTTTGTAATTCAATTATGAATGGGATTTTAAACAAGTGTTTTAACATTAAAATGATTATTTTAAATGAAAATTTTATCATGAAATTTACGGTGTTACAAACCCGGAGACGATTCCGGTTAGGATGCTGTTCAGCATGTTTTACAACATGGGATACAATGAGGTTCTCACCTCTGTCGCCAAGTTTAAGAAGTCTTGCCTACCGCCCCAGTGGAATGGTCTATTTACAGTCCTTTTTAAGGGCTTGTCGGAGAGAAGCTCAGGTTCTGACGGTGCAAGTCGTCTTTTCCTCTCGATAATGTACGGGGTATATAATGGGATTAACCTAGACTATGGGTTGGTCCTATGGCAACAGCTCATCCAGAGCCTTTCTTCTTCATCCCGACACTCGGAGGTGTCGTTGGCCCGGTTCTGGATCTTGATTACAAAATGGGCCATGGACAAGTTTAATGTTCCAACTGCTGATGGTGCATCGATGTCTTCTATTGGTACGTTCCATACCAAGAAGATCATCGTATCAGATGCATCGAAATTTTCCTTCATTGGCTCCATCCCGGAGACAATGTATGCAGATGTGCCCTCCGATAGCAGACTGATCAGGACGATCAAGGAGTTTAGGCCAACTAGTCCGAGGGAACTGACACCGGACATGCTAAGGTCGATTCATGATGCCGACAAACCGGTGGGCAGGGGCAAAAAGGCAGAGAAAGGGAAGCAAGTATCCAAAGCTCCAAAGGGACCTTCTCCCAAAAAGAGGAAACAACCGAAGGCTGCACAGTCCCCACAGCCGAAAAGGAGGAAGACCCAACAGAAGCGAAACCTAGTTATTCCCTCCTTTTCAAGCGAATCTGAGGGTGGAAGTTCGGACTCTGAAGGATCTCAAGGAGACGAATCTCCTCAACGAGGCAACACACCACCTCGGTCCCCAACTTCATCAATCCCCAGTTCCTTCACCTCCACAAACTATTCCTATTTCCATTCCCACCATAAACCCCACTATTCCCCCAACCTTTTTCCCTATTCCTCCACCCATATTCACCACATCAACCGAAACACCCCCAGTTACCGAAACCCCACCTGTAACCGAACCACAAACTCAAACCCATACAACCGAACCTACCCATACACAACCACCACCCGAAACTAATTCAACACCCACTCAACCTGAACCCACAAAACCCACAACACCCCCAGCTTCACCACCCCCTCCATCTCCAGAAGACGCCTCCGATGGCGACGACCAATACCTTGGTGGTGATCACATGAACTTTGATTCGGTCTACTATAGTCCGTTTCAAGTTCAGAGTGACGAGGAGGATGATGCTCCAGTGACAAAGAAGCATCTCCGAGAGCTTAACGAGAAGGTTGATCAACTTCTCGCCTCCTCTTCCAACCAGCAGTCATCTCTGTCTGAAGCTGCCCTTCAGAAGATTGTTGACGCCTTCTCTAGGGCTCAACATGATTCGTTGGCCTCAGCAACTGCTGCGATTGACGCCTCCACCAGAGCCTGTGAGGCAGCGACCGAAAAAGTCGATAAACTATTCTCCGACGCCTCTGTCCTGCTGAAGTCCCTGCAGGAAAGCGTCGACGCCACCAAGACAACTCTGGAACCAATTGTTCAGCAATTGGCCAAGTTCATCTCAACGGAGTTGACTTCGTTCGCTGCCCTACGCCAAAATCTAAGCGACGACAACTCGGCACTTCGTGCCTCCATCGATGCCCGCCTAGCTAAGCTACAAGAGGATCTTGCAGCTGAAAATTCTCTGATGGACATTCTGGCGAGTAAGAAAACCACCCTTAAGGTCAAGAGCACGCAACTCTCCAACTCACAGGAACAACTGGAAGCTCTTCGATCTGAAAGGGAGGTGATCAAAACGTGTGTTTCGGATGTCCACGCTGCTTTATCCAATATCCTGGAAGCACACGACCCCATCTTAAACCATTCGGTGAGGCGAACCCTCGCTGAAAATCTCTCTCCAGCCATGGACCTTCTCAGCAAAATCGAAGGCCTACCGAGTTTCGTGTCCATTCCGAAACAAGGGGGAGATGAGCAAACAGGATCGAAACCACCTCCTTCCTCCAAAGCTACTCACACAACCGAACCACCTCCAACTGGTCATGCTTCGGGTTCGGGTGTGAAGAACAAGGGTAAAAACATAGCTGAGGAAGACGAAGATGAAGATGAAGACAAGGAGACCATTGCCGACATGTTAAAAAGAAAGAACAGTCGCAATGCTGAAGACGATGCCAGTCGTGTGGCGCGTGAGGCTGAAGAAGCCGAACGCAAGCAAAAAGAGGCCCACGATCTCCTTGAGAGCCGAAAGATTCTCTTCCCTGCCTGGACCAGGGATCGTATGATAAAAGAGGCCATAGAAACTCCAAGCATATTATGGCTCGAGCCGGTTATATCATTCGACTGCAACAACACTATTGATTCGCAGTTTGATATGTCGCTGACTCGAAAGGCGTTCATCTTCCACGCCTTCTCTAACATTTTCGAAGTCCCGCATCCAAACGATGAGCTTGACAGGGAGCTCATTGACTTCTACCTGGAGGCTGCTCGCCCTCAATACCTCACCTGGAGCGCCCAGAAGATTGTTAACGTTCGGGTGCTGAAGCCTTATGCCGTGGGGAGATTCACAAACGTTAAGTTCAAGCTCATTCGTGGATCAGCAAGAACTGCTCATATTATCTCCCTGGCGGATCTGCCAAATCTGAATCCTCATGACTGGATTGTCCTATACAATATGCTTCTAACAGATGAAGCCGAATATGGTCCCATCATAGACCATGTCAAAAGGATGTTGGCCTGCTACATCATGGAGGTTGCCCTAATGGATCAGGAGGTCGCCACAGTTTTTAAGAAGAAACCGAAGATTGCACCTGTGGGATCGGCCAGTGATCTAAACCAAATGCAAATGGGCAAGATTGATCCGAGGCATAACTCAGTGATGTTCACTAGAACCGAAGGACAGAAATGTCTCTTCGCTTTAGCTGACAAACACCTTTACACCACAGCTTGCTTGGAACACGTCTTATCAATTATCAAGCGGTGTAAAGAGAATTCGGCTGATGACATCAAGTACTTCAATGATATGATCAATTGGTACATCCGGTTTAGACAGACCATCCTCTCCATAACCAAGTGTCTGTTTAGCACCGTGAAGAAGAAGGTACCAGCTTCAGCTGCCGGCCCAAGTAAAAAGTGAAGGTCTCGCTCCAAATTGACGCAAAGGGGGAGATTGTTAGGCTGAAGATTGTTTTGATGTTGCGTCTTTTGGGCTCGTTAGTTTAGCCATGTACACTCCGGTTTGGGCCTGTCCAACCGTGAGCCTTTTGTGTATTGTATATAAGTCAATGCTTGCATGCATATTAGGTTAACAACGAGATAGAGGTTTACGATTATAGAGATTTACGAATAGCGATTCATCTAGAGTACAACAGGTTTCTTAATCGTTTTGTAACCTATCAATCCTCTACAGTTGATGTTCTTAATCGAGCTCTTCTGAGGATTTTGTTTTAATCATTCGACTCGTTTGATTCAATCTTGTTTTGTTCTTTTTATTGCGTCCTTACTGTTTTTATATTCATACACTTGTTCAAGATCTAATCGATCTTCATAGATTAAAAGTTATTTTAATCCCATCATCTCTGCTATGCCCGGGTATGATCACATCAGAAGGAAAGAAGATTGAACGATTCATCTGGGGACTGACATCCCCCATTCAAGGGAATGTGATAGCTGCGAACCCTGAAACGTTTGACAGTGTGAAGAGATTGACGAAGAGGTTATATGATCATAACAACAAGAAGGGCGAGAAGCCAGTGGAGACTGAGAAGAAAAAGGAGGGTGATGGCAAGAAAGGGAGGAACAACAAGAGGAAGGGGCGTTAGGGCCCCGAGACCTCTAAAAAGCAGCAGACAGTGGCAGTTAACGCTGTCACCGCACCGGTTCCAGCCACACCACATGCTCCAGCCTCAACTGCTTCAAATGCTTCAAGACCCTATTCCGGTAATCTTCCCAAATGCAATAAGTGCGGTTTCCACCATCTTGGCGAATGTAGGGAATTCCATTGCACCAGTTGCAACCGAAGGGGACACACTGCAAGGTTCTGCAGGGCTTACCCTCCTCAGAACCAGAGTCAGGGAAACAACCAAAACAACAACAACAACAACTACCGCAATAACAACAACACCAATGCCGGCGGCAACAATGCAGGGCCTAGCCACACCTGCTTTGGGTGTGGAAGGACGGGGCATTTCCGCCGAGATTGCCCTAACAACAACTCAGGAAACAGAGGAGCAGGAAGAATGCTGACTATGGGACAGAGTGATGCAGTTCAGGACCCCGCAGTTGTGACCGGTACGTTCCTCCTAAACCACACTTATGCATGCATCTTATTTGACACCGGAGCGGAGCGAAGTTTCGTAAGCGAGAAGTTTAAACATTTATTAAAACAACAACCCCAGAAGCTAAATGAAACCTATAGGGTGGAAATGGCCAATGGGAAAACCGAATCCACTGGGGAAATCTACATCGGATGTACCCTAACCCTTAACCAACACGTCTTTCGAATAGACCTAATGCCAGTATCAATTAGGAGCTTCGATGTGATTATCGGCATGGATTGGTTAAGCCCCCACCATACTGAGATTATGTGCCACGAGAAGGCCGTTCGCCTTCGTCTCCCAAATCACGAAACCCTAGTAATTTACGGAGACAAACCCAGTACGAATCTTCGTCTCGTCTCGTGCATCAAAGCACAAAAACATCTGCGAAAGAACAATTTGGCGTTCTTGGCTCACATAGTGGACAAGACCAAAGAAGAAACTAACATCCAAGATATTCCGGTAGCGTGTGAATTTCCGGACGTGTTTCCTGAAGATCTTCCAGGAGTACCCCCAGAGAGACAGGTTGAGTTCCGAATCGACCTCGTCCCAGGAGCAACTCCTCTCGCTAAATCACCATATTGGTTGGCTCCTGCTGAAATGCAGGAATTGTCCAGCCAACTCAGTTAGCTTCTGGACAAGGGATTTATCCGACCTAGCTACTCGCCATGGGGAGCTCCGGTGCTCTTTTTCAAAAAGAAGGACGGATCTTTCAGAATGGGCATCGATTACAGAGAGTTAAATAAACTCACTGTTAAAAACCGCTACCCACTCCCACGAATCGATGATCTATTCGACCAGCTCCAAGGAGCTAGTTATTTTTCTAAAATAGATCTACAGTCCGGATACCACCAACTCAAAGTCCGAGAAGAGGATATTTCTAAAACCGCTTTCCGAACCCGCTACGGACATTATGAATTCGTCGTAATGCCCTTCGGTCTAACAAATGCACCTGCCGCATTTATGGACCTAATGAATCGAATCTGTCGATTGTTCTTTGACAACTTCGTCATTGTGTTCATCGATGACATCCTCGTCTATTATCGAAGCAAAGAGGAGCATGGCCAACATCTCCGACAAGTTCTAGACACTCTGCGATCGGAAAAGCTTTACGCCAAACTCTCCAAGTGCGAGTTCTGGCTCCGGAGTGTGAATTTCCTAGGCCACGTAGTTAGCCAAGACGGAATTCATGTGGACCTCTCTAAGGTCAAAGCTGTGGAAGGATGGGCAACTCCGACTACGCCCACAGAAATTCGTCAGTTCTTAGGCCTAGCAGGCTACTATAGGAGATTCATCCAAAACTTCTCTAAGATCGCCAAGCCGCTTACCTTACTTACGCAAAAGGGCGTGCCATTCAAGTGGACAGACCGACAAGAGATTGCGTTTCGAACCTTGAAGCAAGCTCTCTATAGCGCTCCTGTACTATCTCTACCTGAAGGAACGGAAGATTTTGTAGTCTACTGTGACGCGTCGAATCAGGGCTTAGGTTGCGTTCTCATGCAACGTGGAAGAGTGATAGCATATGCGTCCCGCCAACTAAAGACGCACGAAGTAAATTACACGACCCATGACCTAGAACTGGGAGCCGTGGTCTTCGCTCTGAAAATTTGGAGGCACTACCTGTACGGTACAAAGTGCACCATCTTCACGGACCACAAGAGCCTCCAGCACATCTTGAATCAGAAGGAGCTGAACATGAGACAAAGAAGATGGGTGGAATTGCTAAACGACTACGAATGCGAGATCAAGTACCATCCAGGCAAGGCCAACGTGGTAGCTGATGCATTAAGTCGGAAGGAGTACTCTAATCGCCGTACGAAAACACACTCGATAACCATTCAATCTCATCTGGCCACTCAAATTACATCAGTCCAGTCGGAGGCTATGAAAACGGAAAATAGAATTAGCGAGGCATTGCGCGGGATGGAAAAGAACCTTGAAGCAAGGGAGAATGGGGTATACTACTTTATGAACCGTATTTGGGTCCCAAAAATCGGAGGATTTAGGGAGACCGTTATGAAGGAAGCCCACAAGACACGATACTCCATTCATCCCGGTTCGGACAAGATGTATTTGGACATTAAACAACACTATTGGTGGCCTAACATGAAGGCGGAAATCGCGACCTATGTTGGTAAGTGCCTTACGTGCGCCAAAGTAAAGGTGGAGTACCAGAAACCATCCGGATTGTTACAGCAACCGGCAATCCCTGAGTGGAAATGGGAGGGAATTTCTATGGATTTCGTGACCAAGCTGCCCAAGACGTCGGACGGACTGGACACCATATGGGTAATAATCGACCGACTGACGAAATCTGCCCATTTCCTGCCAATCAAAGAATCCTACAAGATGGAGAGACTGACGCGTTTGTACCTACGAGAAATTGTAAGACTCCATGGAGTGCCAAAATCTATTATCTCGGATAGGGACAGTAGGTTCACATCGCGCTTTTGGCAATCACTCCACAAGGCAATGGGAACTCATCTCGATATGAGCACCGCATATCACCCACAAACGGACGGTCAAAGTGAACGAACCATTCAAACGCTTGAAGACATGCTTCGTGCATGTGTGATAGACTTTGGAAAGTCTTGGGATACCCACCTACCGATGATCGAGTTCTCATATAACAATAGTTACCATTCGACTATCAAGGTGGCTCCTTTCGAAGCACTGTACGGGCGTAAATGTAGATCACCGTTATGTTGGGATGAAGTAGGTGACACCCAGCTAGCAAGAACGCATACGTCGGACAGGGCACTAACGGGACCGGAGATCATTCGCGAAACCACAGAAAAGATCGTCCAGATCAGAGCTCGATTACAAGCATCGCGTGACCGACAAAAAAGCTACGCCGATAAACGGCGAAAGCCCTTAGAATTCCAGGTCGGTGATCGAGTACTGTTGAAAGCCTCACCCTGGAAAGGGGTTATAAGTTTCGGAAAATGGGGAAAGCTGAACCTGCGATACATTGGACCTTTCGAAATCGTCGCTCGAATAGGTCCGATAGCATACAGACTACAACTACCCGCGGAGCTAAACGGTGTACACCCCGTGTTTCATGTCTCTAATCTGAAGAAGTGCCTATCAGATGAAACCCTTGTCATTCCTCTTGACGAAATCGAAATCAATGAGAATCTCCTATTCGTCGAAGAACCAATCGAAATCATGGACAGGGAGGTGAAGCGTACTAAGCAGAGTCGCATCCCGATCGTGAAGGTACGGTGGAACGCAAAGCGTGGGCCAGAATTCACTTGGGAACGCGAAGATCAAATAAAGCAAAAGTACCCTCACCTATTCTAGCATTCTCAAATCTAGCTTTCAAACAGAATTTCGGGACGAAATTCCCTCTAACGGGGGGATGATGTCACAACAGGAAATTTTGTGTCATGTAATCTATACACTCAAGTTAATGTGAATCAAAAACTCAAGAACATGATTGACACCTACTATTATGACATCAAAAACTTCAATCAAATACATCATACAAGTACTACAAATAGTCATCAAACAATTGGAGACTCTAGAAGTCCGTGTTTAAGTCCATTTTGGACTAGGACTTCCTTATTGGATCCAAATGGACCAATAAGCTTCCAATTAGACTATCATGGGCTTAGAACCCTAATTGGGCTCTAATTGGACCCACACTAATTTATTTCAACATTTTGGGCCATGTTGGGCCTAGAATGGAATGAAGTAAAAGCTTTGATACATGAATAACCTAAACTAGTCCAATAAAAATATAAAAATCCTACCACATTCTTTTAGACTTAAAACATACCCAAGGCTAACTCAAATATTGGGCTTAGGAGCAAAAGGCCCAAATTTCCTTTTTTCTTCCATGTTTTCGACCCAAATCAAGCCCAAGAGGAGAGTTGACTTTGCCATTGCCACCTCATTTTTATTCATTGGATATCCATGCATTATATATCATTCTTCCATGCAAACATCACCTCAAATATCATTTCTCCTTCCTCTCTCTCTCACTCTCGGCCATACTCAAACACACACACATTCACAAAAATCTCTCAACTCTCTCAAGAAAACTCCTCCCTCCCCACTCAAAAATCTCGAAATTTAGAAGCTTTCAAGAGGATCTTTCAAGCTAATCATCATCTTAGGTAAGTATTTACTTATATCCATGATCTAGCTATTTCATTCCATCAAAAACCTCTTCTAAATCTATTCCAACTTGTGATCATGCACCTTAGAAGTCACCAAACTCGAGATCTACCAAGGAAAGGTGCTAAGGCCGAAAAATCACTTCATTTTCTTCCAACTTTTCTTCAAAACCCAAAAGCTTCAAACAAGGTGAGCTTCATACCCCCTATTTTCTGATTTTATGATTTTGGGGGGGGGGGGGGGAATACAAGTGAAAGTGTAGATCTATATGTGTTTTGTATGCCTTGTATGATTTCCATGCTTATATGTGTGCTTTTGTGTGTTATAATGTTAGATCTAGCCATAAAACCCCTCAAAACCGAGATATACCTTATGTTAAATGATTTTAGCATCAAATATATTTCTACATACAAAGTGTTTCTAGAAAAATAGCTAAGTGGTTTAGTAACAACTTCTTTGGGCTAAAAACACAATTTTTGGGCCTAAAATGTGAAAAATACAAAATTAAGGGCCCAAATTGACATATCACGAATTCTGATGGATGGGGTGTGTCAAAACAGTTTCAATAAAACAATTTCTGAAAATATACTCATTTAGAGGATTAAAAACATAAATTTCAAGCTTAATGGGCTAAAAATGACATTTTCGGCCCAATGAGGCCCATTATGCGAGATTTTCTGTTTTGAAGGGCCAAAACTGTGTTTTTCTGTAAAACAGTGGACTATAAGTGTTCCAACTCCTTTTCAAAGGTTTAAAATGCTTTTTAAATTTAAAAAGGACCAAAGTTGCAAAAATTTTACAATTTGGGCCAAAATTGTCAAAATTGCGAAAAAGAAGGGTTATAACCGAGAAAACTGAAATTTCAAGGACTTAAACTCTTTTCAATGAAAAATATGCTGAAAAATATTAATTTCAATAATTTTTGGTGTTAAAATGTCAAGAAAATAGATTTAAGGACCAAACCGGAAAGTATTTAAATAAAGGGTTGAAAAAGTAAATTTTACAAACAATGAGGGGCTGAAAACAGAAAACTTTCAAGGCTAATTCAATACACGCAATTTGATCAAATGATGGCACCGCGACTATCGACGAAATACAATACATTACAATACCAAAAGTCGTTGTTAAACGAATTGGTTCGGTCTCGAACCAATAAAAATCCGAAACTACTAACACGACGACACTACGACACTACGACACTACGACACTACGACACTACGACAATATGACACTACCACACTACGATACTACGACACTACGACACTACGACACTACGGCACTACGACAATATGACACTACGACACTACGACACTATGACACTACGACACTACGACACTACGAAAATATGACACTACGACACTACGACACCACGATTCATACAAGTAACGTTTGGGAATTCAATATACATGCGAGTGTGCACAGACGTCTACGCACCATCTTTGAGCCCCAAAAGTGTAAAATCTTGTTTGTTGGGCCTAGCTAGCCCAATGACCTGATCTTAAGGCCCAAAGACCTCTATCTTACGAAGTGTTGGGTTTTACCGATCTAACACGACGTAAAAGGACTTTCAATGGCTTGTATACTACTGGTCCCCAAGGGTCCTTTGGTATTGCTAGTAAAGTCTACATTTCATGCGAGGCGGGTCTGGGACCCCTCGTACATTTTTTATCCCCAACCGGTTAATGGAGTCATCGAGGTCTTCGTGCCCTCTTTCTCTTCGGATGTGGGACTACACATAGTCAGGGCGGTTGGATAACGTGATTAGTACGGACGACGCCTACGGGATCGTTAGTATAGCTATAAACCGGTCGTTTGTGTAATGCGTGTTTGTAGCAATTAATCATGCTCAAAAATAATCCAACGTCGCCTGGGACTGACACTACACGCTATGCAATGGTTTCGATATAACTTCATGGAATTCAAAGAATTAGGAAAACATCGGGTTTTCCTAGGGTTTTTCAATACATACGGATTCGAAATGTATACAACTTTAATGAACAATTTTTACAAGTATAGAAACAAACAAGCATACCTATGGATCTTCACAAACGTTTTCAAAAGGTTTTCTTTTCAGAAAATATCAGATTTTTTGGTGGTTTTCAAACGATACGAACATTGTTTTTCTTCAAATACAGCTTATGAACTCACCAACATTTCACATGTTGACGTTTTTTCAAAATACTTGTATTCTCAGGAACCAGTGAATCAAAGGAAATCATATTCAGTGATGGCTTGCAGTTTATTTATGTACGAATCAAACAATTTATTTTTGGGAATGTAACGTTTAAACAATGTATTTCATGTAAACTCTACTGGTTGTACTATATTAATGCATGGTGACGAATGTTGTTACGTTTTATATATATTCAATGTTATGGTATTCAATTGAGTCACGACAGCCCCCGAACGTTTCCGCCGCCTGGTTCGGGGGTGTGACATTTTATGCATCCCTCCGAATCCATTCGTAGAAAACTTCTTAACCTCAAGGTATTTTTCGTCAAGCAACCCGAGCATACATAATCTAGAAAATTACAATTCTTGATACCATTATAAAGCTCTTTGGAATTCTTCACTCTTGATAATTCGACTTTAATTTCCTTGAATTCACCACCTTTTGTTTTTTCGGTATCTTCAACTTTTGAACTTTTGGGATTTTGATCTTTGATCTTCATACTTTGCTTTGAATGCTCCAAAAATTCTAACAACTTTTATTTGTAATCTCTCTTTTTTTATACACGTACCTCACTTTTTTCACTCAAAACCTACATGCTTAAGCAGGGGTGCTCCACTTCAACCTTTATTGGTTAAAGTATTAGTTTTCCTGGATACATTTCAAGTACACGATGCTAAACATATTGCATCCCTCAAACTAAGCAATGTTGTGTCTTTGTCGCACGCTTTCACTAGAACAAAGGGGGCCACAAATGCATTAGAACGTATATTGGCTCAACTAAACATTTGTGTCTTCAAAGAATAATCAAACACAATACTAACATGATTCCTAATTGCTTTTACCATAATTTTCTGAATTAATCCTAGAAATTTTTATGCAAAATTTGAAAATTAATCCTAAAATTAGGATTCTAAGTTAACTAATGTAACCAACCCATCCTAAAATTAGGATTCTAAATTAACTAATGTAACCAACCCCCTAACCCACACTTAATTTATGCAATGCCCCCATTGCACATTATGCATAATAAAGAAAAACATAAAAGAAAAGAGGGAATTGGATCAAACTCCCATGGGATGGTAGTGGCAAGGTCAGTATTCCTTCTTTTGAGCCCCATCTTCAAATGACTTTAGACATGGGAACAGCTCATCCATGCCTTCCTGTGGTTCATAACTCTAAATATGCAGGAGAAACTCTCGGAAAACTTCAGGAATCGATCTTCAAAAGTGCAGCCAATTGCCGTGTGAAATATTCATCAAAATAAGTAGCAACTCGTTAAGTGAGTGATGTGACTCGCCGAGGTACAGTGTGAAAAGGCAGCAACCGTGGAATTACACCGGGACTTGTCGAGTCAATAAGTGCACTCGGTGAGTCCATCGCTGGGTGGAAAAAATTGGTATTCTGCTCCAAGTTTGATTCTGAATTGTTTAGAAACTGATCAATTGAGACTCCCATTTTTTTTACTTCAGTATGTAGAGAATTTCCAACTCTTTTCATGACCGGACTCTAAACTCGGACTCTAATATCTCTTGCCTAGACTCGATGCTTCTATGGAACGTCTCTCTAGACCCTTTTGTGTGCAAACCCTTTATCCAAATTCTAAAAAGATTACAACAAACATGTGATAAAAAGCAAATAACACACCAAAAGCAAGTCCTAAACTACTTGTCCAAACCAAACAAACAGAACCAAATAATAATTGTTTCAACACAACCAAAAAAAATAAAAAGGATAGAACTTCAATCTTCATCTTCTTCCTCTTCATCATCTTCTCTTGCTCCACTCCCACCGGCTTCACTCCTTCGTGCATTGATCCGCTCTTCCCAAGTAGGCACATAAGGAAATTGGCCCCCATCCACATGTTGGATGTTGAAGTGATTAAATATTCAGATAAATTATTGGTTGGTGAAATTAAAACTTCTTCCCAAATCATCTTGGTATCTCCTTCCTTCAACATTAAGCCATTCTGCGTTTATCTCATCTTCAACCGGAATAACCGGTGGGTCTTCATGTGCTCGGTCATGCCTCGGCCTCACTCTCTTTCCCGGCTCCTCGGGTCCTATCACCGCATCATCATGAGAAATAGCATAGTGGCCCCTTCCATAATCTTCAATAATTCTCGCTCTTCTAAAAATAATGGGATTAAAAGGAGGGGTCGGGACCACTGTCATCAACTTCCATGCTCCTCTATCCATTAACACATATGATTTTTCTAGGCGGGTCATAAACATCCCACCATTGATCTTTGAATTTTTGCTATCCTTGACCGCCCCGTCAGCTAAATAAGACGCCATGCAGTACGGAAGATTGCAGAAAGTGTTTGGAGTAATAATACAAGACAAGTAGAAAACATCAAGGTTAGGAACCTTGTCGTCATCTTTCCGCATGTTGATTGTATCCGCATTGAGGCGGTGAATCAATCTATGGGTGGGTGATCTAATGCTCCCCTCTTTAGCGGACTTGGGGATATATACCTTGTTAGAAATGGTGTTCCACCAAGTGGAACCCACAACACCCTCCGGGAACTCCTTGTGACAGTGCTCCAGAAAGGTGCCAAAACCCTCGGTGGTGACCAGTTGTTAGTCATATATACCCAGTCTGCAAGCCAGTTCCACGATACTACATTGGCAGAATTCACCACCAAAGCAAAAAGTGACAACTCCCGGGTTGTAATAGTCATCCCCTCCACGGAAGTTGATGGTTGAGAATAATTCCCAACACAATTCTTTAAACACCGGCTCTTGGACTCGAAATAGGCGACTGCATCCATCACATGTGATGGATAACCCATCATGCATAAACACTTTGATAAGGTTCGGGGCCAACTCCTCTTCATAACGGACTCTCCCTAGCCATTCCCAATCGATTGCATTTGGCACACAAATTTCTTTCTTTTTAACTTCAACCAACCTCTTCTTCCATCTTTTCATCGTGGAATCCGAATCAATTCTTGGAAAGTTTAACCAAGGATGGCCCCCTTGGTTACCCCTAGAGCTTTGTCCGCCTCTTGGAAACATTTTCAGCAACATAAGAAAAACTTACAAACCAGAAAACACAGAAACATTAAAACTCAAAAATTGGGACTGCCTCAAGGACCGACTCGTCGAGTCCACGAACAGACTCGGCGAGTCGCAAGAACTGCTCGATTCGCATGCCTGAGGTTCATCAATTCATCCAACAAAACCCAAAATTGGTCCCATGGGTTTGTCTCGGGATGCATACTAAGTATAAATTCACAATAAATTGCTTCTATAACACCCTATTAAGACAAAATTTTGAAACCCTAGAATCTTAAGCAAGTCAAAGAAAAAGGGTTTGCAACAAAATGGGACCATTATTCTGCAAAAATAAAGCTTTAAGAAGATTATAAACAAAAAAATGTTACCTTGTTAGGAGAAAGTAGAAGAAATGACAAAAAATGAAGTTGGATGCTTGAGAGACTCTTGGCACGTCGAGTGGGTGTCGGCTGGTGTGAATAGGTGTTCTCTCAATTAAGGTAAAAAAACTAATTTTACAGAAATGTGAAAATTATTTTTTTTTTTCAGTAAATTAAACCGACTCATCGAGTCCACGAACAGACTCGCCGAGTTAGGTTGCGGTTTTCAATTCTTATTTGCATATGGACTCGTCGAGTCAGTATATAGATTCGCCGAGTTTATGAATCTATTGAAATTTTTTTCTCAAAACTTTTCTTTCTTTGAAATAAAAACACCACACCCCACACATGAGCCTTAATTACCCTCAAGTAGTCATTCTTATATGAATATGAAGATATAAGTAGAAAAATCCTAAAACAAACCACACAAAATAAAACGAAAACTAAAACCGAAAAGAAAAGCAAACTCTATTGACGGGTTGCCTCCCGCTAAGAGCTTCTTTTTTTAGGAGTCTTTATCCAGACACCCTCCCATTTTACGTTGCTACTGCTTCCTCCATTCGGATCTCCTTCTTTAGCTTTTGTACTTTACATTTTGTCTTGTAAAATTGGATTTATCTCTTGTATGCCCTCTTCAATTCTTCCATTCTCTTGCTTGCAACAATTTCTTCAGCTTTACGCTTTTTCCCTTTACCATGCTTATTTTTTTCCACTCCTTCCTTTTCACGCCCCATCGTTTCCCTTCCTTCCTTATCTTCCTCGCTTGTCTTTTTGGTCATTAAAAATACGGTGTTTTGAAAGTGAAAACTTCAAACGTAGTAGAGACAATGGCACAAGGCTTGGTTCTTTTGCTTTTGATTGACACTTCTTCTTGATCTAGCATTGGTGATTCAATTGAAGACTGATGGTTATCATCATTCCGAGTTTTAGGATCCCCTTTATCTTATAAACTTCCTTTATCCTCCTTTTGCACAGCCTCATCACTTTCCACAATTGTTTCAGGAAGGGGAAAATATGCATTCCCAAAGTTGATAAAATCTTTAACAACTTTGTTTTCCTCAAGAAGATTCTCCAAGTAATCAGGAAAAACGTGCACATATGGTTCACAAAGGAGACTAATGGGTTGCAGACTAAAATTTCCATCAGATTGGGATTTTTCGTATGTACTTGTCGAGTCAGCGGGTACGGCTCGGCGAGTCAGAGAGTCTTCAACACTTTTGAGGCTTTCCTTGTAGTCAACTTCCTTGATCAGCCTTTCTATCTCCTCCAGATCTCCTTTGGCATTAGAATTATCTTCCAAAGATAATGAGAATTGGTTTGGATTGATCTCTTACAAGTAAGCAAGCTCTCTCTCCAACAATTCATCATCCAAAATTATTGATGAAAACTTATCTTCTTTTGACTCTTTGTGCTTCTCCTTTTCTTCAGCTTCAAAAATTACCGAATCATCTCCCACCCTTATTGTTAGCATAGATTCACGCATATCTACCAAGGCACAAGCGGTATTCAAGAATGGTCGCCCAAGAATGATTGGTACTTTAAAATCCTCTTCCATGTCTAATATTATGAAGTCAACCGGAAACACTAACTTATCAACTTTGATAAGGAGATCTTCACACACTCCCATTGAATGTATTATTGTTTTGCCGGCTAAATGAATCTTCATTTGAATAGGCTCTGGGATCGGGAGGTTTAACTTTTGGAAGAAGGAATATGGCATAATATTAATACTTGCCCCCGAATTGGTCAATGGTCATGTGGTCATTATGTTCCCAAATTGACAAGGTACAGTGATGCTTCCCGGATCGCCCCTCTTTTCTGGCAGTTCAATCAGCACTATTTCAGCAACTTCTCCCATACATCTTCTAGTGGTAAAGAGTTTTTTAAGTAAAATAGCATATTTCGGTTCTTGTAATATCATTTCAACAAACAGAATATTAACTTAGAGTGCTTTTATGTGCTTCATAAACCTCCTATATTCTTGAATCTTCTCATCAAGTATGGCTCGGCTTGGAAACGGCAAAGAGGGCCGGTAAGGTTTCAAAAGAGAGCAGTCTTCATCATCACGTCTTCGACTCGTCAAGTCCATGTTGGCGACTCGGCGAGTAGAGTCGGGTTTACTCGAATCCCATCTAATTACTTCCGCTGTTTGCACCTTGTTGAGATTCTTCTGGATAGATGTCAGAGGAGTGAAAATTGGCTTGGAATCTGTTGTTATTGCATTTACATGTGCCATTCTTGGATTTTCCTTGGTATTTCTAGGAAGTTCACCGAGTGTTGTTTGGTTAATTTTTTGTGCAAGTTGGCCAAACTATTTTTCAATATTGTGAATGGAGGCTTGTTGATTTCAAAGCATATTTTGTTGATCTTTCATCACAGCTATATGATCTCTAAGCATAATTCGTTGCTCCTTCAATTCAGTGTCAGTATCATTGTGCCTTCTCTCGGACGCGGCTACAAATCTTGTGAACATATCTTGCAAATCGTATTTCTTCTCTAGCACCGGTTCCTCTTTCTGATAAAAACCCCTTTTTTTTACTTATACTTTTCTTCCTTTGCCTTTTTGTACTCATCATACAGGAGCCATTCCTTCTTGAGTTTTCGCCAATTTTCATCGTACCTATCACCACTTGAATAGCAAACTTGTGCTTTCTGGTTCCCGTTCTCATCCAAATAACAGTCTCTAGTAAGGTGGGGCCCTTTACAATTCTCATAGCCTACCAAGATAGCGTGGATGGGTTGGTCCATATTAGTCATTCTTCGATCCAAACTCTCTAGTTTAGCCATCATTGTTGCCATGCTATCATTAACTGAGTTCACCACTCCCCGACTTAATTCATTCCTTGGGTTATGATATTCTCTAGAATGTTTAGAGAATTCTTCAATTAGCTCTTTTATCACCGAGGGTGCTTTCTTCGTGAGAGGCCCTTGCGAATCAAGGAGCTACCTTGTTGTCACGTTCACTCCATCACAGAAAATGGAGAGTTCTTGTTGATTATTTAGATCATGATCTGGGCAGTTCCTTAGTAAACCTTTATATCTTTCCCAAGCCTCGTATAGTGACTCTCCAGCTTGTTGTTCAAAATTGGCAATGGCTTTCTTTAACTTGGCTATCTTTGAAGGAGGGAAAAATTGGTCTATAAATTATGTCTTCATCTTAGCCCAAGTAGTGATGGATCCGTGCGGGAGTGATTTCAGCCAATCTTTCGAGGATCCCTTGAATGTGACCAGTAGCATCAGAGCAGAACGGTGTCGCGAGCCACATTGGGAACATTAAAGTAATCAGCTATATCGTTGACCTCATCTAGATGTTTGTATGTGTCTTCGTGATCTTTCCTGTAGAATGGGATCTCCTTAAGTTGAGCAAGTATGTTACCTTTAAGCTCAAAGGTGGCAATCGTGGGAATTGCGGGTTGCACAAGTCCCAGGCCGGTATCATCACGCATCCTTTTCTTCCATTCGCCCATGGGAACTTCATCGATGGTAGCCATGACGTTGTTAAGTTCTCCTTCTAGATCGCTTCCTTCTTCATATTCGGATTCATGCTCGTTCTCTAATTCAGTTTCTATGTGGAATGTATCGTCTCTAAGATTTCCAAGGGTGCTTCCTTCGCTCTTTCGATTGCTAGACTCTCTAGCCTTCTTGTTTTTCTTCTTCCCAAAGACTGATTTAAGGTCCTTGAAGGGTGATTTCTTTGGCGGGTTAGTGTCTTCGAGAACTTTATCCTTCTTTTTCCTAAGAGCGGATTCAGGGTCTTCAAGTGGAGGAACCAAAGGTGTGTTGGATCCTCAGGTCATGTAATACGTGCAACCAAATGAAACACACATAAAAAGAACAAAAATAAATTAGAAAAGAAACTGGGAAACAGCGATGGAATCGCCGAGTAGCTTCGACTGCACTCGGCGAGTTCAAGGCAAAAACAGAAAAAAAAAATATTAACTAAAATTCAAAAGCATAAAACTATTAAAACTTATCCTAATAACTATATTACTTAAGAAATAACTTTGTGCAAGATAAATCTCCAACAAAAGATCGATAAAACTAGAAATTAGTGTTAATTTTTGAACCGTTCCCCGACAACGGCGCCAAAAACTTGATGTGTATAAAACCAACTAGTTTTAATCCTACTTTTAAATATAAACTTGACACATAAAGGCAGTGGACCTATCGATTGTGGTGTAGCTAAATAAGTAGGGTATCGAACTCAGAGAACGGAAATTAAACTAATAACTAGAACTAACTAGGAACAAGTAATAGAAAATAGGTTTTTCTCTAGTTTTACAAGACTAGAAACTTAAATGTTCAGATAAAACTTAAACTAAATAACTAAAGCTAAGAAACAAATGCATTGGATTAATTGTTCATTGGTTACCGATTAAGGTGATTAGATTCACATTCTCTATTACTAATCCTTAGAAAACTTATTAATTCAAGCAATGGCCAGTTGATTAAACCAATGAGTTTCCTAGTTTATTGATTTGAGTTAAATAAGACTTGTAATTAGTTAATCAAATTAGTAATTCAATTAACCTCTTGTTGATGGTTTGTCACACAAGCTCACACATTAACTTACCTATCTTCTAATACCCCTAGTTTCACATTCGTTATTCGTAGGCATATAACTACGTGGTCACGTAAATCATATGAGATTAGCAACTAAGAGATGTTCATACAACTTAATTAATAATTTTTTAACAGAAAATAGTTATTATCAACATATAAAGTTCTTTAACAAGCTTAACAAAAAAATATCACCAATTAAAATTAATCCTAACCATAAAATCAATCCATATTCACAAAATCTTCTACCCTAAACAGAAGAATAAGATTTTAGTTCGTAATTGCAGTAAAAACAAAGTCAAAAATGAAGTATATTAACTCAAACATAGTTCTATTCAAGAATAAAGTGAAAAGTAAGTTTCGGTTGCCTTAAATCTTCATAGAATGGAAGATTAGGGTTCTTCTCACGTTCTTCAGGTCTCCTATATTCTCCTTATCCGCCAAGCAATCTTCCAAAAATCCAAAGAGAGTTTTGGACTCGGAATTCGCCTCTATTTATAGTTTTTTCAGAAAACAGAGGCTACTCGTCGAGTAGCCAACCGACTCGCCGAGTCCCTTTGAGGAATCTGTGTACGACAAGGACTTCGTGTTTTGCTTCGTGAACATCCGTGTCTACTCGTCGAGTAGACGTCCCTACTCGCCGAGTCCTTCAGGATTTTGGCTCTTTTTCTTCTTTCTTCAATTCCCAAGCTTCCGAATGCATCTCATGCTTCCTTTTGCTTCCGAGCATATCTTTTGGACTGAAAATACAATTTAGACACAATTAAGTACCTTTTTTCCATAAAATGCAAATATTTAGCCAATAAATGATAAAAATATATACTAAATAAATAGCCAAATATACACATATCAGTTGCGTCTACTACAAATCACATGATCGCTGTTTCGAGTTTTTAACTGTCTACTGCTATTCTGAAACTTAGAAAAATCATAATTTCTTCATACGAAGTCATATTGAGACGTTTCTTTTTATGCACAATCTATGACTTTCGTTTGGATACCTAAGGCTAAAAAGTATTTTATTGAAATTTCGTTTTTTACACTTAACAATGTTTCACTGGTTTTGACGCGGATCTTTGATTGGCATTCCAGTCTGATGACTGATTGGGAAATGTATTCCAATCTGATGAGTGTATGCTCGTTATGCATGATAATACGTTTGTTGTATCGGGTATTTTGGGGAAAACTCACTAAGCTTTGTGCTTTCCAAGTTGTTTATATTTTCAGGTTTTATCGTTGATCGTGAGAAGGCAAATGCATGACTGTACAAACTCATCAATGGTATTGAGGATTCCGCGTTTCTTATATTACTCTAATTTTCAATAAATGTACTTTGGAATAAACGTATTTTTCTTAATAATGGATTTACAATTAAGGACTTTTGTCTTACTTAAAAAATGAAAGTTTTTGTTTGTGAAAATGAAACGTTACACATAAACATCAACAGCCCACACACTTCATCAATGATTGTCCCACGTAAGATGTCGTGAGAAAAAACTAAAAAATCATTCATAAGTACTTATTAGTTCAAAAACAAAAATGACTTATTTTGAAACAAAAAAAATATTAAGGACTAAATGTGTACAAAAATATTAAGGACTAAATGTGTACACAAATATTAAGGACTAAATGTGTACAAAATGAAAAATATATTACCCTATTAAGTAATTTTTCCTGGCTAACTCGAAGTAACCAGTCATAAGGACTAAATGCGTACATTTTAACAAGTTGAAGAGGTAAATGTGGACGAAAAAAAAAACTCAGTAACCAAATATGTACAAATCGAGAAATATATTACCCTTTTAGTTCATTATCCCATAATAAAACAAAGAGCAAGTGTTTTCAATTGTGTGTAACTTTGGATAAGTTTAAGTGTCGAAGAAAGATCAATGTAAATTTCATTTATTGGTTGTACTTTTAGATACAAATAGAAGCAATGTATTCCTTCAATCATTCTATGTATTGAAGTATATATTTCATGTATTTGTATATGTATAATCATGTATTGTTTATGTAAAAACATGTATTTTGTGTATTATTGAGTGATGTGCATGGTAGAAATATAAATGTAGATGCTATAGTTATATTGTTGAAAGTTCAGTTTCAACTCAAAATATCAAAAGACAATGTCATATTTGTATATCAAAAACGATGATATTTTATAACTTTATTGATTCGTGTGCCCTGGGTCACGAAATCAAATAATTTTTTTCAAATTGAAAAATAATAATCTCGTTTATAAGGTTTCCAAAAAGTCAGACGGATCTTAAATCCGATATGTAGAACTCCGGTAAAATCCGTTTAAAGTTTCGCGATTTACAGGATCGGTTTCAACAGATTTTATCAATCTAATTTTGGTTGAGTTTAAAAATACTATAAATTATAATAAAATAATAGACCATATTCTGAATTCAAAAGGGCTCAAAAGCAGTTTACGAGGCTCGCTGCTATTCCAAGCGAAACAGTGCACAGTTCGTTTCAAGAAAATCAGATAAAATATTGATTTTTATAACTTTAAAGAGTGGTAACTTTCTCACACAACCTCCGTTTTGGACGTTATTTATATCCACGAAGTTAGGATAACGTAATCCTTTCAAATTTGTTATGCATAACTCTCAGATATACTTAATGCAAAAATTCATTTTTAACATCACCAATGAGTTTAATTTTCGTTGATTTTTTATTCGATTCTTAACGATAAATGTTTTGAGCATTTTGAGACATTTTCAAGGTAATTATGAATGTAATATTTTTAATATACATTATAACCATAAAATTTTACACAATTGGTTCTTAACACGTAGCGGTTCGTGGTGGTTTGACCGCCGAACTTTGACTGATTTTTACTAGTTGTTACACAACTAAAGTTGAAGACTTGAGAATTGGCATATTGAACTTTGAGACATTTGCCATCATTGAAGCACTTCAGCTAGGCTTTTGTTTCTCCAGCTAGGTTGCAACAATTGCCAAATCAAAGGGGTAAGGTTAAAATCAATGGCTAGATTCGAATCTGTGCAGTGTGTTACGGAAGAACTCGAAATGTCTTTGCTGTAAACATTTTTTTGGTGTTGATTATTAGAAACTCAATGAAGAAGGCTGATGGTAAATAAGACAATTTTGAATCAAGAAATTTATGATTGAGGGATCATTTTGAATCAATAAATTAATGATTGAGGTTAATTTTGTAAAAAAATTATTGAAACGATGAAGTGAAGATCCAATTTGACATGGGTTCTGTACATAGAGAGAGAGAGAGGGATGGAGGAAGGATGAAGGGAGGGAGGGAGGGGGGGAGAGAGAGAGAGAGAGAGAGAGAGAGAGAGAGAGAGAGAGCGGGAGGGGTAGGACCCTTTACATATTAATTTTCATAAATGGTCCCTAGGTATTGAAATGACGAAAATTCCGTTCACTTAACGATAGAAAAGCTAACGGAGTTAGGGGTAAAGACCAAACATCCAAAGTTTTGAAACCATAGGGACAGCAGTCAGTTTTTTTTTAAATTTGGGACTAAACTTAAGATTTTGTGAAACCACAGGGGACCATTTATGATGTTTTGATAAAAAGAAATATATAAGGGTAGTATGGTCATTTTAGGTATGCTATGGACTAAAACCGCAACAAAATTGTCTTTTAGGGATGAAACATTAAAGTTTAAACCAAATGAGGATAGTCTGAGTTAATTTTTAAAATAATGACTAAACCAGCCTTTCACACCTACACGATAGATGATTTGTGTAATTTACTCAAAAAAAAACATCATTTCAAAATTTTGTAAATCATACGCACGTATCCGGTTAGACAAATAAGATCAACTAAAACACAACCATAATGTGTTTTAATAAATATACCTTTGAAAACTAGGTCGTTCAATGTTGGAGACAAAAATCAAAACGATTGCTACTATGGGTATTCATACGAGCTAATTCATGGTAGCTGCTAAGCAATCAACTTGATCAAAGTCTACGTGACCTTCTTTTGGTCATTGTGTTGGTCGACCGTTAAAGGGGAGAGAAATAGGCCGCTAATCTTGACATGGAGGGAATAATTAGGCTTTGGTAGTAGGTTCCTTCTTTTTTCTTATTAGTCATAATCTTCCCTTTCAATTCACATACACTAGTTCTCGAGTTCAACTTAGCGAAGGAAAGAAAGAAAATGAGTGGAAATGAGAAGAAATTAAATAAATTGATGTTCTCGGGTTTCATTAAAGGAAGAAAATGGAAGGAAGTGGGGTAAGTGAATTTAAAGGGAAGAAATAACAAAATAATTAACTTTCCTTACAATTCTCTACAACTCGGGAACAAAAAAGAAACTTTTCTTTTCTTTTCTTTTATTTTCCTTTTTCTTCTTTTCTCTCCTTGCTTTTTTTTCCTCTTCTTTTCTTTTCTTTGTTTAAACTCAGAAACTAGATGTTAATATTGGGAAAGGCTTCTAATGCCTTTTTTCAACCAATCGATAAGGTAAGCCAACCATATTGATTACCTTAATTCATATACAATTTATTAAAATATAGACTTTTATTCAAAATATTAAATAACTAATTTATTTAATTGCTTTGACCAAATAAACAATTTTGTTAATTGGTTTGACCTTATAGTCTTACACGTAGTTTAACATATAGCAATTTGTTTATATATAAGTTATTAGTTCCAATGCTATGTACATAGGTAAGTTGGTTATTATGTATGTATAACTCCCTTCACTTTTCCTAATTTTACTTCACATTCGAACAATCTTTTTAACATTTGAGTTCATAGCAATAGCGATTGCATCTATATAGTTAAAACATCAAGAGGTTGATAATAAATTATATTGCTTTCATTGTATTTAGCATTCATATTTTTTTTTACGTTTACTGAATCTCGTACTGGAGTCATGTTGATCATTCTTGAGTTGTGCACACCCTTTTACAATCCCAAGATTTAGGATAACACCGACATAACAAAGTATCACTATTGCAACAGAAGCGAGTTTTTCCATCTTTTCCAACGATGGGAAAACACTCTGGTTTTTTTTACGGCTCTTTTATGCCACTTGTGTTACCTATGCAAATAAAATTGATGTCATTTACTATACATGATATCATATTATGATTAAACAAAAGACAGATAGAACGTGTTCAGCAAAACTAGTTGGTAGCCAGTGGCTGCTAATTGGTAGGTACATGGTAATTAGTAGCCAGAAAATCTGTCGTTTGATTAAACTTTCAAACTATGAATAACTTTTTTTTCAAACGCTACATAAAGAGACTTTTTAGAATTGAAGTATTTTATTTTAATTAGAAGTTAAACACTCATACTCCTACACGAAAATTTTTGTTTTCAATTCGAGCTTTTCTTTTTAAAAATTTCGAAATACTCGCTGCTAAACACGCCGTTTGATGAAACAAACTATGAACTTGATTTTTGTTTCCTAAAATATAAAAAACCAAAAATGATTACTTTTTTATGGACCCATTAATACTAATTAAAGAGCCATGATATTCCACGAAAGTTTTTATACATGCATTGGAAAAAAAAAATATTTGACAATCATAATTCATAACTTTGATTCAGTTTTATAACTATTTAATATAAAAAATAGATATTTTTGAATCACAAATCCAAACAGCTCGAAGTTGCTTTTCAGTTGTCGTCAAAGTGCGTTTCTCCATGTCATATGTGTCGGTCGTTGATCTCTCTCTCCCTCTATCTCAAAAAAACAAAGAATCACTAAGTCAAAAAAAAAAAATGATAAGCAACGGGGGATTGAACAAGCCTTGTCCAAAACTGCAATGTGAGAGTTTTTTAAGCTTTTGTATACCAACAAATAGCATCATGAAAAGACAATGATATTTATATAGCAGCTTAATCCTAATTCCTAAATTATATATTTATTTAAGACCAAAAAACCTCAAAAGAACACAAAGTTGTATTTATGTACTAAAGCATTGAGAAAACCTCACATCAAGCAAACATTTTCTTTTGACAGCAACAACAAGTTTTTTTAAAGGGGACAGTGATGTTCCATATATATATATATATACAAATAATTTTCGAAAACTCGAAAACATGGAAAACCTATGAGATAGTGTCACCTCAACCTTATATTTTGGACAAAAATTCATCAAATTTGAAGTACATGATAATAATCGATGATACTTGAGAAATTGTTTCATATTAGCAAAACATGTTGCTTTTGACAATTTTATTATGAAAACTTGAATTTAAAAGTTGTTAAAGACGTGAAAAAAAATGATTGTTAAAACCACCTTTAAATCTATATTACCATAACACCCTCCAATGTAAACTTGTTATCTTTAATTTATTGCTAATAAATTTAATTTCTAAAGTACATGTGTTAGATTTTTATAAGATAAAATTTCTTTTCATATTTTCGCAAAATATTTACGTTTTCGCATGAATCTACTTGTGTGTGTGTGTGTGTGTGTGTGTGTGTATATATATATATATATATATATATATATATATATATATATATATATATATATGCTGTGAAATATGTTCCACATTAGCTACTTAGTGGAGTAAGGTTGAAGCATTAATCGGTTAGGTATAGATTAACCGGGAACCATATATTGTTAATTAGATAAACTTTAGAAAATTAAATGAATAATATCATAAAAAAGTTCATAATACCACTAATATCATAAAAAAATATGAATAATACAACACTAATTCTTCCTCAAATAGTTTCTATTAATATAGAATTTTTCAAAGTTTTCAAATTCCATCCATGCAATTGTTCAATCATTATATAAGTAGGGTGAATTGATAGCACATTCTAATTAGCCGAATGCTCCTGGGGACTAATTAGAAATAAACAGAGACTTGGTCATTATTTTTAGAACACTTATGTGTGTGTATATATATATATATATATATATATATATATATATATATATATATATATATATATATATATATATATATATAACACATGCAAATTGTTTTTAAAAAACAAATACATACATACAAATATTGATGGAACCGGTGATGTGATTCTATGTATGGTTGTTTAGGGGATTATGTGTTTTGGTTCTTGAGGTGAATACGTTTTTTCTATTATCAATTAATAATAATAATAGAGGAGGATGTAAATGTAACAACCCGAAATTTTGTTCCCTCGCCGTAACCTTTTCGTTAATAAAACTCGTCTTAAGCGAATTGTTCCGAATTCGTCTTTGGACTAGGTCAATTAAGTTAAAACTTTTATTTTGACCTTGTAAGTATCCAAACATGTTGGAAACATGTGAAAACGTCCAAACTAGTAATTAGAAAAATTATAGTTTCGACCATATCGAGTAACGACAACTTAATCGGGTGCGACCCAAAGCATCGGTTAACGTCGGTATCGAGTAGAATTCCACCGTGTATCCAATTCAAATCATATTTAAAGTGAATTAAGACTCATTTGGAGCCTTTTCACTCTTTCTCTCTCTCTAACCTCTCTCCTCAAATCCAACTTGTTGATCCAAAATCATCCATTTCAAGCTTCAAAACACCAAGGTAATCATCCTAGCTCCTAGTATAACATCCTTAGCCTTCATTTTCGTGTTCAGATCATGGAATAGGACCATAAACATGTGTTTACGGCCCTGGAACAGTCTTAGGCCGTGAACACATGTAAATGGGGTTTTTGAGCCTTAAAACCCATCCAAATCACCATAGGAGCTTAGATATGGCTTAAGGACTTATTGGATTGGACTTAGGACACCTTAAACTCAACATTTGAGGAGTAAACATGAGTTTACTACCCAAGAACATGCTTCGGCCGTAAACTCATATACATGGGTAGTAAACTCCTTTTTGGGTGTTAAAAATGCAACTTACACACCTCATAAGCCTTGGAATAAATCCTAGAACCAACCAAAAATTATTTGGGCGCCTTAAACATAACAAAAACCCTCCATTTGAGAGTTTACGGCCATAACACCCCTAGAATATGTTCCAGGGCCGTAAACTCCTAAATATGTGTCATTTGATGCCCTAAACTCACCCCTTGGCTTGTAAAATTGAGTAGAATCACTTGTGATAAATCATTGGCCTTCAAAACACTTAAGAATGATGTAGGTGAGAGTTTACGGCCGTAAACACTTAGTTTACTGTCGTAAACTCATCTATTAGTCCATATGTTTGATTTAGCCCCTTTCAAATGTCCTAGAACCAAACTTAGCAACACCCCTCTTTTGATTTAAGGCCATTTAGCACATAAGAACACCAACCATGAGTTTACGGCCATAAATTCATGGGGATGGGTGTATAGGGCCGTGAACACTCCTTAGAGTTTACTCTTGAAGAGTAAACTCCATATCCTAGCCATTCATGTCCAGAAACGTCACCCGTGTCACTCCAAACACTCGATATGGAGTGTTTTCGCGTCTTGGAATGTTAAAGTGTATCTAATTAGTGAATTTAAATCTAATTAGATATATTTGTGTATTATTTAATATTACATGGGAACCTCACTCGTATTCAAGCCTCGATTCGACGTTTAGCATCCTAGTCGTCACATTCCGCGTTCGGTGAGTTCATACCCCTACCCTTTTTTAATGGTTTTTAAATGTTTTCAGGGGGGAATACAAGCAAAAGTACAAGAATATCTTGTACTTAAACTCATGATTTCATTTAAATGGTTTTATAATTCATACCCTTTTTAGAATTAAAAACCTATTAACAAACTGTTTTAGCTTGTAGAATTGTTTGTTCAAACCGATTTTTAATTCTTATTATATACTGTTATGTTGTATACTTCACAATTGATTGTTCACACTTATATTGATAGAGAACATAAAACATTGTAATGTTTGTAATAAAACACCCTAGGCTCGAGTGTAAAGGATAGACACCATTAGAAAACATAAAACATTTGTAATGTCCACAATAAAACACCTAGGCTCGAGTGTAAAGGACAGACACCATTAGAACTTAGTTAGTCATAGATACTACTTCCCTTAGGCACGAGAAGTAATGAGTAATCTTAAGATTGGAGACACGTCCTCTGTAACACTTCCTTGGCACAAGAGATTGGAGGACTAACCCTGTAACCAGAATCTCCAAGAGGGAGAACGTGACTTGAGTGTATAGATCTATACGGGACTGACAATCCCGCACCTGGCTGCTAGCTACAGCCGAACCGAAAGGTTCAAGGGTGACGAAAGTCATAAAAAGGATACTGGCCCTGGCCCGAGTCATATCTAGTCTGAAGTATGGTTAAGGACTCGCAATCAAGATTAGGAACACTTTGCACTTAATTATTAGTTTTATGTACGTAATAAAACTAATCTACATTTAAGGATAATCAGACTTTCAGGAGACAATTCACACACACACACACAAGTAGGAAAATATAGGATTTTCCTGGGTAATAGTAGTATGTAACCAGAAACAGGTAACAATTCAGATAGCTAAACTTTACAATTCACAAGAACAATCATGGTATTCAATCTATATTTTCATGTATATCAAACTATCTTGTATCTAGTTCAGGATGGTAGTCCCATGGTATTCAATCTATATTTTCATGTATATCAAACTATCTTGTATCTAGTTCGGGATGGTAGTCCCATGGTATTCAATCTATATTTTCATGTATATCAAACTATCTTGTATCTAGTACGGGATGTTAGTCCCATGGTTTTCAAACTACTTTCCATCTACAATTCACGTATATCAAAGTATTTTATATCTAATTCGGGATAGTAATCCCATGATTCTCAATATATAGTTTTGTGTATTAAACTATACTCTGTGATATTCAATCGTTTTGTTATTTAAGAAAATATGGGATTTTCTTGGTTAACCACTTTTTCAGGAAACTAAAGGAACTCGTTCTTTTCACAAAACAAACCGCTTATGAACTCACCAGCTTTATGCTGATTTTTAAACTGCTTGTATTCTCAGGTTCTCCTTAGACAGGTACCCGACGATCTCTTTTGGCGAAGACGGAGTGCGTAGAAGACTCGTCTCATTTTGTTCATATATACTATGTATCACACTTGTACTACTTTACTTTTCAACTGATGTAATGAAATCTATGTAATGTAATGTTTTGTGTTTTACTTCGCTTACTATGTACATTGGTTATGATATTCCCATGAAGTCACCTCCACCCCGAGACGTCTCCGCCTTCGGTTTCGGGGTGTGACAGTAAAGGTGGGATTCATAATAATGAAAATACTAAATGCCTAAAATTTCAAACATATATATCTTATGTGATTTATAATTATGGTTTGTAAAGGTTGATTTTTAATAAATAAATAGATCAAAAAGGGTAAAATCGGGTGCTAGGTACCAAAACTTGTTTTAGCGGTTCCGGTCCGGGTTCCAAATTATATTGAACCGTAATAATCGGTTTCGGTTACTATATCTCAAGAATTGTTTGTACCGGTTTCATTTGGAGTTCCAAACAATTTGGACAGGTAACCGTTTATGCTCACCCAAATATATATATATATATATATATATATATATATATATATATATATATATATATATATATATATATATGGGTAAAGTGAATATACCTAACAACCTTATATAAGCTTAGGTACCTAACCTCATCAAACTACGTCATTTTGCATTAAATTTTCATTGCAATCATCCAAGGTTCTTAAACTTCATCCCTAAACTTGATTTACTTCAAAAAATTTTGGAAATTCATCATTATATTTCTCCTACATCCTTTCATTTGTAGCGGTAGGATATGAAGCTCATCAAGTGGTATTCGATAGAAAAGAAGTGATGTAAAAGAAAGATATTGGTGAATGTCCAAAGATTTTGGAAGTAATCAAGTTATGGGGTTGAAATTTAAGAATGTTTGGCAATTACAATGTAAATATGATACAAACCGATGTAGTATTATGGAGTTAGGTACCTAAGTTTATATAAGGTTGTTAGGTATATTCACTTTACCCTATATATATATATATATATATATATATATATATATATATATATATATATATATATATATATATATATATACACACAGAGAGAGAGAGAGAGAGAGAGAGAGAGAGTTAGGTTTATATGTAAAAGCTTAATTATATTTAACTTATTGTGGACCAACCATTTGATAAAGATTATTTGGGAATTTTACGATAAATTAATTTATTATCTTAAATTAAAAAATCAATAATTTATTATCAATTACTAATAACCAAAAATAATGTCTGTGTTTATGGAATTGTTAATACAATTCACCTGAGTTGTTAAACCATTCTCACTATTTGCGGCCGTCACCACCATCACCATTCTAATCATCGTCATACACTATGCCACCATTCATTCTACAGGTAACCACCGTCGAAAATTGCGTACCCAATGTTAGAAGGTTATCAATGGAGTATCATGATTGGTTGCGATCCACATAATATTTAGTGCTATTACGATTGTGCATTTTGGCCAGCCAGGCCAGGTAACTAAATAATTTAAGTATCTTGAATTAATTAAAATACAACATGTTTGTTTTTTTGATGGCGTAAGATGCGAAGATTCTAATGAAGGTAGAGATGTACTTGATCAAAATATCATCGTTTTGTGTTTCTAAAAAATATTAGTGAATTACCTAATCGAATCAAAGATTAGATGAATTAACAATTCTTTGTGATTTAAACATTTAAGAGATGAGTAATTTAATAAATAATTATTTTGTGTTTCTTACAAAATTAGCGAACCACCCACGTGAATGATAATTAACAAAAAATAAATGTAGACATTGCACTGTTATATTTTAGAATAAACAAAACTAAACAATGATTTGGTAATTTATAATTGTGTTTAGGTTTTTGTTGTTTTAATTGAATTTTTCACCCTGTTATGTTTTCGTTTAATATGATGATAATATTATATCAATATTTTTATATGGATAGTGATGGACATGAGACATCTTATTTGCAGGTTTTGGTTATTGGTTGATGATAAGAGAGGTTTTGGTATTCTTTAAGAAACAAAAGACTTAAAGGAACGAATGACAAAAGTATTTTTTAAGAATAAAAGATTGGAACCAATATATTCCTTAAGAATGAAAGGCTGGTAAAAAAATTATATTGATGGTTCAAGAACACAACACTGCAGTTAGTGTTGGCTCGCTTAAGATGAAAAGAGATGATAAAAATGATGAAAGATGTAGAAGAATATAGAATTTTTGTATTCCAAATTTGCCTTTAGACAAACATATTCTTAGAAAATGTAGTATATATCATAATTATTTTGTATATTCTTCAAAAATGTTATATATCATACAAAGAATATACTATATATTACAAACAAATTAAACAAATTCTTAACGGAACATAGTACAAACGGTTGTGTATATTCATCAAAAGTTGTATATATTCATCAAAAAGTTGTGTAAATTTATCAAGTATGTCTTGTAAGAATATTAAAATTAACTATTCTCATCATCAAACATGAAGTTTTAATTAAAATAATTTTTTCTTAACCATTCTTATGATATATAACAATATTTAACTTAAAAAATGATTCTTAACTATGAATATTTCATATTCGCCAGGAATAGATTAGACTATATTCTCATAGTCTTAAAGAATTCAAGATTTAAGTAATTTTCAATATATTATTTTCTAATATAGAATGTGTATTCTTTAAGAATGTTACTTTTCAATAAATTATATTATTTTAGAATGAAACTTTTAAGAAAAAAAAACTATTAAATGAACTTGTACGTATTCTTTGAGAATGAAATAATCAATATAAGTATTCATATGTGTTCAAATGTTGGAGACAAAAATCAAAACGATTGCTAGTATGGGTATTCATACGAGCTAATTCATGGTAGCTGCTAAACAATCAACTTGATCAAAGTCTATGTGACCTTCTTTTGGTCATTGTGTTGGCCGACCGTTAAAGGGGAGAGAAACGGGCCGCTAATCTTGACATAGAGGGAATAATTAGGCTTTGGTGGAATGTTCCTTCTTTTTTCTTATTGATCATAATTTTCCCTTTCAATTCACATACACCACGTTCTCCGGTTCAACTTAACGAAGGAAAGAAAGAAAATTAGTGGAAATGAGAAGAAAGTAAAATAAATTGATTTTTTCGGGTTTTATTAAAGGAAGAAAATGGAAGGAAGTAGGGTAAGTGGATTTAAAAGGAAGAAAGAACAAAATAATTAACTTTCCTTCCAATTCTCTACAACTCGGGAACAAAAAAGAAACTTTTCTTTTCTTTTCTTTTATTTTCCTTTTTCTTCTTTTCTCTCCTTGCTTTTTTTCCTCTTTTTTTCTTTTCTTTGTTTAAACTCGGAAACTAGATGTTAATATTGGGCAAGGCTTCTAATGCCTTTTTTTCAACCAATCGATAAGGTAAGCCAACCATATTGATTACCTTAATTAATATACGATTCATTAAAATATAGACTTTTATTCAAAATATTAAATAACTAATTTATTTAA
Organism: Lactuca sativa; assembly: GCF_002870075.4. NCBI lineage: Eukaryota > Viridiplantae > Streptophyta > Magnoliopsida > Asterales > Asteraceae > Lactuca > Lactuca sativa. The sequence goes on from NC_056624.2 coordinate 145,785,776, forward strand.
TTGCTTTGACCAAATAAACAATTTTGTTAATTGGTTTGACCTTATAGTCTTACACGTAGTTTACGATATAGCAATTTGTTTATAAATAAGTTATTAGTTCCAATGCTATGTACATATGTAGGTAGGTTATTATGTATGTATAACTCTCTTCACTTTTCCTAATTTTACTTAACATTCAAACAATGTTTTTAACATTTGAGTTCATAGCAATAGCGATTGCATCTATATAGTTAAAACATCAGGAGGTTGAGAATAAATTATATTGCTCTCATTGTATTTAGCATTCATATTTTTTTTTTACGTTCACTGAATTTCGGACTGGAGTCATGTTGATCATTCTTGAGTTGTGCACACCCTTTGACAGTCCGAAGATTTAGGATTACACCACGTAATAAAGTATCACTATCGCAACAGAAGTGAGTTTTTCCATCTTTTACAAGGAGGGGAAAACACTCTGGTTTTTTTTTTACAGCTCTTTTATGCCACTTGTGTTAACTATGCAAATAAAATTTCATTTACTATACATGATATCAAATTATGATTAAACAAAAGACAAATAGAATGTGTTCAGCAAAACTAGTTGGTAGCCAGTGGCTGGTAACTGGTAGATACATGGTAACTAGTATCCAGTAAATCTGTCGTTTGATTAAACTTTCAAACTATGAATAACTCTTTTTCAAACGCTACATAAAGAGACTTTTTAGATTTGAAGTATTTTATTTAAATTAGAAGTTAAACACTCATACTTCTAAATGAAAATTTTTGTTTTCAATTCGAGCTTTTCTTTTTAAAAATTTCCAAAAACTCGTTGCTAAATACGTCGTTTGATGAAACAAACTATGAACTTGATTTTTGTTTCCTAAAATATAAAAAACAAAAAATGATTACTTTTATATGGACCCATTAATACTAATTAAAGAGTCATGAACTTTCCACTTGCATTGGAAGAAAAAATATATTGACAATCATAATTCATAACCTTGATTCAGTTTTATAACTATTTAATATAAAAAATAGATATTTTTGAATCTCAAATCCAAACAGCTCGAAGTTGCTTTTTCAGTTGTCGTCAAAGTGCGTTTCTCCATGTCATATGTGTTGTTCATTGATCTCTCTCTCCCTCTCTCTAAAAAAAACAAAGAATCACTAATTCAAAAAAATGATAAATAACGGAGGATTGAACAAGCCTTGTCCAAAACTGCCATGTGAGAGCTTTTTAAGCTTTTGTATACCAACAAATAGCATCATGAAAGGACAATGATATTTATATAGCAGCTTAATCCTAATTCCTAAATTATATATTTATTTAAGACCAAAAAACATCAAAAGAACCAAAAATTGTATTTATGCACTAAAGCATCAAGAAAACCTCACA